>NW_027498562.1:0-124691 GCF_021521415.1 Bidens hawaiensis
AATTCGTCGTTCTCGGGCAACCTGGTGTGTGTTATCGGACATTGTTGACAGTTCTCGGTCAACTTTCTGAGTTCTCGGAAGAATTTTGCTGTTTTCGGTCATTTTATCAAGTTCTCGGTTAGGGATATTATGGATCAATCAGATGGTAGTGCGTCTTCCAATGCCACTCTTCATCAAGAACTTGACTCTATCATGGGAACTACCACTCGTGTACCACGACTACTGAAATCAAAAGGGTTTGCGGAGTGTAAATTCAGATTTGAGAAGTACGTGAAAGCAAAGGATGCGAAACTGTGGAGAAGCATAGTTAGAGGTCCCCAGGTTATTACCTATCAAAGAGAAGTGGAGACTAAGCCAGTTGAGTCGTATACAGATGCTGATTTTAACATTGTTGAGCAAGATGAGAAGGCTCTGGCTACCTTGACTATGACACTTTCACCTGAAATTGCCTTAGGATTTAAAGAGTTGAACTCTGCTAAAGCACTCTGGGAGGCTCTCATTGAAGTGTTTGAAGGAAATGAGGACATTAGGAGAAGTAGGCAAGATCTCCTAAGACAACAATTCAACATGTTCAACTATGTTTTGGGAGACTCTCTTGAAAAACATCTTCACTGGTTCATCTCGTTAATCACGGAGATCAGGTTTGCAAATATAAACCTCACATTTGCTGAGATCAACAACAAACTAGTCAATTCCTTGCCACAGAGCTGGGATTTAAATGTGCCCATTATCAAGAAGACCAAGGATCTGGCTAGACTGACTCTCTCTAAGGTGATGACTATTATCAAGGCTTGTGACATGGACGACAAGCAGCGTGCTATCAATCATGCAAGTACCTACAATACTGCTGGTTATGGTATTGCGTCCAACAATGCTTTAGTTTCACAAGACAATTTCTCATTACCCGCAACAGTCTTAGCAGACCTTCTCCATGTTCAGGTCATCTCAAAGTCAACCCGTTCCACAATCTACACCAGCTGCTACAGTTTTCTTTCCACAACCAACTCCTGCACCAAAATCGCAAGTTCCTGTGACCATCTCCAACCAGTCTCCTATTCAAACTCCTATTATTTCCAAAGAGACTCAAGAGAACATAGCCTTAATGGCAGGTTTTATGAACTGCTACAATGCTTTTTTTGCTGGAGACCTGGTACAACCCGTTATGGCTGCTGAGTTGGATCAGATACACCATGAGATGGATATTCCATGGTAAATCTCCATGACTGTTTTTAGAGCCAAGAAGTTCACCAAGAGGACATGCAGGAACAACTGGAATGTGCCTGCAAATCAAAAAGTGGGATTCAACAAAAGTTCTCTGAGGTGCTATAACTGTCATGAGCCGGGTCATTTTGCTCGTGAGTGTACCAATCCGGCCAAGGAAGGAAATAGAGAAAGGGCAATGGTTCTGGTGAATGATGGAAGAGAATAGAATATGGCTAGCTCAAGTATGGGTGAGAGAGTTTGGTGGTTCAGAACTTCTCTTGGGAGGATCAAATGGCAGCACTGAATTTGAGCAATGAAGTTGCAAATTTTGCTGAGATGGATGCTGATGAAGAGGAGAACGAAGCTGAGGAGCAGGTCAGGGATCTTCAGCATGCTTTCATGGCCTTCACCTCCACCAAACAAACTGAGGTAAGTCCTGTACTTTGTTCTCAATCGTGCATTGATAAAGTAGGTTTGCATAAAATACATAACAGTAACTTAATGAGGGAAATGGAGGGTGTAAAATATGAAAACTCAACACTTCAGAAACTTGAAAAGGCTTTAAATGACAAAATTGAGGCACAAAAACAAGATTTTTCAAAACTGCAATCGGATTTTAGCATAAAATGTTGTCACCATCTAGATGCTAAAAAGAAAATAGCTGAACTAACTGCCGAGCTAGAAGCATCGAGATTGGAGATAGTCAAACTAACAAATAAATTCGAAAATGCTGAATTCAATTTCAAAAAATTTGATGTCTCTAGTGCTGTTGTGGAATCAATGATAGAGAAACAGTTGAAATGGAAAGAGAATAAAGGTGTAGGTCTAGGTTACAACATGGCTCCCCCTCCTTATAATAATAATTACACTAATCTTCCTCTTACCAAGGAAGAGGAAGAAAAGGAAAAATGTATGCAGTATGGTAAGTCAATTGTAGCTGGCATGTAACATCCGTTAATTTTCGGTAAAAAGTTTAACCTTGTAGTGTTGTGTGCACCTTTTGGGCTTGACCCGGCATTCTCCCCGGAAGCTCCTTGACACCCTCGTAAGCTTGTCACACTTAACTTTTCTTAGAAGTTCACCCATTGATAAAGTAGAGGGACTAGAATGTGTTGTTGCTATTATATTATACAAAAAAAATCAATAATAAACCCTACCCCACCTTGGTCCGATCGACGCAACCCCCCACCCCCCTTTCTCTCCTCGTTTTGCGTGCAATCAGCAACCGTCTAGCCTCCGAAAATGCAATTCCAGGTCGGTACTAAAGTCCTACAACTCTTTTTCACCTTAATTCATCCATATGGCGCATTTATTCGTTGAAATTCGGTTGTTTATAGGCTTGTCGGGTGGCTGTCCAATTGAGTAGTTCCGGGGCTATTTTGGCTAAGGTTTTTGCACCAAAATCTTCCTAGATATGTCTAGTATAAAATACTTTAAAATCATGTTCATTGGTGTTCGTTTGATTGGTCAACTAGTTGTAGTTTGAATGTTAGTGTTCGGTTGACTAGAATTGTAGTTTGATGCGTTTAACGCGAGGGTTGAATTGATTAACGACCAATTCAGCTCGGGGGAACTTGGGTTGATGTACGGGCTGTTGAAAAATCATTTTTATAAGTTATGGGGCTGAATTGGTTGTCCGTTACTCAAACTGGTCGGTACAACCCACAATTGCGTTTATTGAATAGTTGGTGCGTTGTACTTGCGAGTCACCGACCCATTTGACTCGTGTAGCGTCGTGTGGACTTATTGGCTGTGAATTTATCTCATTGGGTCCAAACGGGGCTGAGTTGGATGTTAATTGCCTAAACGACTCTTAAACGCGCGTGTTAGTATCACCTAGTACTTCCGTGGGTAATTTGGGAATTCTTTATTCCCGGGAGTATCTAAGGGTCGTGTTGGTAAATGTATGGCCCCGGTGGCTGTTATGATTGAGTTTGATGAGGTCGAGGCTTTAGGTAACTAGAACCATGTTAGGACGCCTCGTAGGATAAACAAGTCGGTATGGTTTAGTTAGTAATCTTTGTGTTCAATCCGACAGGCTTGTGATTTGTGGACTGGCTTTGAGGTTCTCTAATTCGTTGGTATTTGCGTGACTCGTGTCAGGTGAGTTCACGATGCCCCTTTTACTCTTTTTACGTTTTGGACTAGCATGCACACCATATTACAGTTTTATCCGACTATACTCGTTTAAACTAATTAGATGGTTTTATATGGCTTTACTTGTGTTTGTGGGTTCATGAAAGTATGTGTGAATTATACTCTATGCCCTGGAATATTTGAGGCTCGTTTATGGTTATATATTTTATAAGGTTATAGACATTACTTACGGTCTAGACTCAAGGATGAAGGCTTACTCGTATTGTAGTATGTCATGAGATGATATTTATGAATGTGTATGACGGTGTTACTCTAGGCTTACTTTCATGATGGTATGTTTGGAATATATATATATATACACGTGTTTATGCATGCGTTACTTTTTGGCCTATAATTGGCGATGTTAATTAGTCGTTTTCGACTAAGGATGTTGCGTATGCCTACTTTGTGTTTGCATACGGATGGATGGTGATCGTGGCCGTGCCAAACTATACTACTCAGGTTCTTAAATCCTGTGGCGGGCCCTGAAAAGCCCGTGAGGGGGGAGGCTCGTGTGGCATGATCATCATCGGATGTTACGTGTTTGGGTTGTACGTGTGCTCGACCCTGATGTTATTACTTGGATGATATATATGTAGGGATATAATTATAAGGATGTTTATATATATATATATATATAATGATGATTACTTATTATTGAAAACGGCCTAACTGTTGTAACCCGTTTTATTTTTAAAACTCTTGGAATGATTATGACTATTATTATTTTAGATGTCAATTATTAAAACTTGAACTCACTCAGCTCAAGCTGACTTTGTGTGCATGTTAGTGTGAGTTTCAGGTTAGGAGGAGGATGCGTTTCCGCTTGGACGTGCACGAGGCTACTTGGACGGTGGAGGGCATACTTAGTCGGAAGTTTTAATGATGAACACTTTTCTTTTAAAGTTTTATTAAATACATTGAAGTTTGGTTTTGGGCATAATTCCCGGGTTTTGGGAACTTGGTTTTAATACTTGTGATTTTCCGCTGTTTATTACTCTGAAACAATTTTTAATAAGATGAATTTGGTTGACTTTAAATTTTTGGGAATTTTTGGATATGATTACCAACTGTAGGATTCCCGAGATTCGGGGTCTTGCATGGCAGGGGTAAGGTTAATACAGACTCGACAACTGAATCAACCTCAGGGGTGAGAGATTCTAATGTGTCTAGTTCGTGTGCAGATGAAGTAATAATTGAGGACTGGACTGAGCAAGATGATGAATCACCCATTGACTCTACTGTTTCTTTAAATTTGCCTGTTTTGTCTGTTTTAAATAACAATGCTACTGATGTGTGTGTGGGCTCTGTTTTTAAGAGCAAAGACAATTGTTTGGTTACCTTTTCTAGAACTTCAAAAGGCAGTGATCTGTCCTTTAATAAAACTGATGACCTCAAAAACCAAAATAAACATTTGTCACCTAAGTTTGTGAAAGAAAAGGGTTCCTGTAATGTTAAATGTGAAGTTTCTAATGATAAGTCCAAGGATGGAAAAACAAGCTCACACAACAGAGCAAGACCGGGAATCGGCCACAATGATTTTTACGTTAAAAAGAAAACCTGTTTCAATTGTGGCATTTCCGGTCACATTGCAAGAATTTCTCTAAACTTCCGTATGTTCCATACTACATACGCCATCAAAGGACTATGCCTCGGAATACCTCTAAAATCTTTAACTCAAATAACTTGAGGTATTACAAGGCAAAGCCCTCTAACGGTGACTGGAAGAAAAACAAGGTGGACAGGTCAAGTTTTCATCATACCAAGTCTAAGCCCATTGTGACCCAAAAGCGAAAAGGAAACACGGTCTCGGCTTCAAGACCAAAGTGGGCCTCGGAACCGAGAACGTTTACCAGGGTAAAGTCAAACGTGTCTCCTGTCCGCAGACCAGAGAATGAGTCAACCACTTGTGTAAATCACAAAGTTTTAAAACCAAAATACAAGTGGCTACCCAAGTCCCCGATAACAAAGTCTTTATCATCGTCTAACTCTATTTTTGATAATCATGATGATATGTCATGGCATCCCGTAGCACGATTGACCAAGTCCGGCCTACCCAGAACTACTATGGACTGGGTACCCAAAACTAACTAATCTCGCACATTGTGTAGGAACAGCTATGGAGGAATATTATCATACCATGGTTTGTTGATAGTGGCTGTTCCAGGACATGACCGGAGAAATATCTAAGATAAGTGATTCAAATCTTTAACAGTGGATATGTTTCCTTTGCCGAAGGAGAGAAAGGGAAGATTACCTAAAAGGGTACCGTGAGTAATGGAGTTTTAAAGTTTGAAAACGTTAACTATGTTCCGGAATTAAAGCACGGTCTGCTCAGTGTGTCACAGATCTGTGATAAGGGTTTTTCTACACACTTTACCAAAAAAGAATGCTTGATATCGAAACCTGTTATTTTCATACTAGAGGAGTGGGTCCTGGTCAGATCTCAGAAAAAAGATAATGCCTACATGATTGACATGAACAAGAACGCTCCTGACGAAATTACATGCTTGTTCTCTAAAGTGTCAGAACATAATGCCATGCTGTGACGTCGTCGTCTTGGTCTTGCCAATATCTAAAACCTGAATCATCTTGCAAAGAACAACATTGTACGAGGCTTGCCAGTTAAAGATTTCGTGACTATCGAGAAGTGTGTAGCTTGTGCATTGGGCAAGCATCATCGAAAATCACACAATCAAAAGATATAAATACTATTTCTAGTGTCTTTCAATTGCTTCACATGGACCTGTTCGGTCCAGTTCATGTCTTGAGTCTATCTCGAAGTAATCACTGTATGGTCATCACCGACGACTACTCCCGTTTCACTTGGGTGTTTTCTTATCGAATAAGGGTGAGACAGCTGAATTGATCAAGAAGTTCGTGGTACTTATGGAAAATCAGTTGAACTTGAAGCTCAAGGGAATTCGTTATGACAATGGCACGGAATTCAAGAACTCTGCATTGAATTATTTTTGTGCCAAAAAGGGAATACTTCGTCAATATAGCTCAGCTCGTACTCCACAGTAAAATGGTGTTGCTAAAAGACGAAACCGTACTTTGATCGAAGCTGCTAGAACGATGTCATGTGATTCAAAGTTACCACTAATCTTCTGGGTTGAAGCGATCAACACTGCCTTTTACGTTCAAAATTGGGTATTGATACAAAAATCTCAGATAAGGACTTCCTATGAAATTGTTTATGGTCACAAGCCCACAATCGCACACTTTCGAGCTTTTGGGTGTCCGTGCACTTTGTTGAATCTTGAGTCGACTCCTAAGTTCGAAGCCAAGGCAGATGATTGTTATTTTGTTGGTTATGCTGGTCGAAGTGCCTGCAGGGTTTACAACAGGGCAGCGAAATAAATCGTCGAATCATTTGATGTGCGCTAGTTGGAAGAAAATGAAATAGATGCCCGCGTGGGGCCTGACTGGTTATTTGACTATGACAAGCTGTTCAAGCCATTCAATCTATTTCCTGTGATTGATTCAAATAACTCAGGGGGGAGGAATTTCTACTACTGTTGATGATGAAGAAGATGTTTCTGCTAACACTCAAGAGTTTCCTATGCTGAGTGTGGACCCGTCTAAACCTTCAGATACCGCTCAGCCGTCATCAGAGGATCTGGAAGAGACTGTCACCGACACTATACCCCACAAGAACCTTCTCCAATAGAGATGTCATCAGTTGAGGGGGAGAGTGTTATTCTTCAGATATTCGGTAGCACTCTATTCCATGATGCCATTCCAAACGAATATGTCGCTAGTACCTCATACTCGCACAGTACTGCAACATCGGGATGAAGGAACCCTCTCACTGAAGCCCTCGAAGATCCAACCAAATTACCAACAAACTGTTCTGTTCCCGATCACTCTATTCCATCAAGAATTCAACGGGATCACCCCATTGGAAATATTATTGGTCCCCTTGAGGCTGGCGTCTCAACCAAAAGTCAGACTGGAACAATCAACAACTGCTTGTATCCTTGCTTCATTTCACAAATTGAGCCTAAGACGATTGACATGGCTCTGCAAGAACCAATCTGGGTTGACGCCATGCATGAGGAACTCAATCAGTTTGAGAAACTCAAGGTTTGGAGGTTGGTTGAACTACCTGCGGGGAAGAAGTCACTAGATACCAGATGGGTTTTTCGTAATAAGCAGGATGACTCGGGGGTTATTGTTAGAAACAAGGCAAGGCTTGTGGTTCATGGTTTTCGTCAAGTTGAGGGTTTGGACTATACTGAGGTGTACGCTCCAGTGGCTCATCTTGAGGCCATTCGGATCTTCTTGGCATATGCATCGCACATGGGTTTCACAGTCTATCAGATGGATGTCAAGACAACGTTTTTATATGGTGAGATAAATGAAGAAATTTATTTGGATCAGCCACCGGGTTTTATGGACTCCAAGCATCCGTCGTATCTCTATAATTTGGACAAGGCTCTCTACGGCCTTTATCAGGCTCCTCGAGCATGGTATGCGACATTGACAGCTCATCTGTTGGAGAACGGGTATAAGCGTGGAACCATTGATCAGACACTGTTCATAAAGACTGTTGGAAGGGATTTGATATTGGTTTAGATTTATGTGGATGACATCATCTTCGGTTCTACCAGCACTGATCTCTGTTCTGAGTTTGAGGAGGTGATGAAGAAAAGGTTTGAGATGAGCTCGTTGGGGGAGATGACCATGTTTCTGGGTTTGCAAGTTCGTCAAAGCTCGACAGGCATTCTGCTACATCAAGGGAAATACGTCGAGGATATGTTGGCAAAATTTGAGTTTCAAGACTCCAAAAGTGCGGCGACTCCTATGGCTGAAAGACCTCTTCTTCCTTCAAATCCTGATGGGAAACCCGTAGATCAAACGTACTATCGATCGATGATCGGGTCCCTAATGTATCTTATTGCCAGTCGCCCTAACATCATGTTCGCAATCTGTCAGTGAGCCCGTTTCCAGGCTAATCTTAAACTCTCTCATTTAATTGCCGTTAAACGAATTTTTAGATATCTGAAAGGGCAACGAAGCTTGGTCTTTGGTATCCCAAGAATTCAGAATTTGATTTGTATGCTTTTTCTAACAGCAATTATGGAGGTGATGATATTGACAGGAAATCGATGTCTGCTGGGTGTCAATTTTTCAGAGATCGGCTCATTTCGTGGCAATGCAAGAAACAACAAATGATGTCCACAAGCACTGCTGAGGCTGAATATGTTGCTGCTTCTGCCTGCTGTTCTCAGGTCATATGGATGCAACATCAATTGCTGGACTATGGTTTGGAATTTCTTGATACTCCTATTTTCTGTGATAATGATGCTGCGATTGCCATTGTTAAAAACCCGGTCTGACATTCTAAAACCAAGCACATCGATATCAAAATTCATTTTATACGTAACTATTATGACCGGAAGTTAATTCATCTTGAACAGGTCCATACTGATAATAATGTGGCGGACCTATTTACGAAACCGGTCGGGACAGCCAGATTCAATGTGCTTGTAGGGTTTCTTAAGATGTTACGTTTTGAAAATTGAGTACTTTTGAGGTTAACTTTTGTACATAAATATTTTCGTATTTCATTAATAATGTACAAATTTAGAGGAAGAAAAAGAAAAAGAAAAAAAGAGTGCGTGTGCGATATTAAAAAAACATGCTTTGTTCTGCTGCTTAAAAGTACGCCGGTTACTCAAGTTCAACGGACATATCTCATATGTTTGGTCCCGTTATCAACTCTTGATTCGTAGGATAGCCATTAACCTTAGAACTGAAAGAGACCGAGGTATCTGAACATAAAATTTTATTTTGATTCTTTCACTGAAAATTATGTGGGTAACCTAGGTTTGAGGGACATATATTCGTATGTGTTTGGTCCTATCGTCTACCTATAGATACATGGGATAGCTATTCACCTGAAAACTGAAGATGACTGGGGTGACTGAATTTAAAATCATCTTCGAAATTATCATCTGGGAAGTGATATTATTATTCTGCTAAAGCTTACTAGAAGCTTAAAATGAAAATTGATCCAACCTTTAAGAAATGATAGATAAATTGATTATTTGTGCCTAACGTGTGAAGTTATTAAGCTAAAAAGGCTCTTGGTTAGTCATTGATATGTATGGTAGCTTTCCATGATAAGTAAAAGTTTGAAGTAATATAAACTAAACATGCTAAACTTATTCTGGAGATTCATTTTGAAGATGTTTGCATGTCCCTAGATACATCTCTCCGAATGATAGGCAGAAAAGCAATTACCCAGTCATACACGAGCACGTTAGTGTCTTGATCACCAAAATATTAAAAAAAACTTGTGTACATATATATGAAAATTATTACAAATAAAATTTATTTTATAAGCTTAAAGGGGCACCAGGGAACTACCGGGGTGGGGCATTCAAATAAGTCCTAAACACCCTGAATGTAAGGCTTGTAAGTCCGGTTGGCATGTAAGTCCAATGTTCAACCTTAAAGCTTAAAATTTTTTGTATAAAGAAAATTCTTTTGATCAAGCACTAGGGGGTTGAAGTCAAATTGGGGTGATCTGGGGAAAGCCAAATAAACTTTGAGAAGAGATAGGGGGGCATCATAGGTCCATTAGTGATGTCCATATAAGCTTTATGCCTAATTGTACCTAATCATATCACTGGCGCAATGAAAGTCATGCTAAGTTTCTAATTACCTGCCTTCAACCTTTTCACTATGTCATAATAATGCTGAAAATGAATCACTATGAAAGTACGTTAATCAATATGATCTCAAGTTCGGATCTTTTCTTAAAAGGCCGGTTGTTTTAAAATACTGAAATTTGATCCCAATACATGATAAATCTGCTAGACATGTAATTATTTTTGTTTTTATTTTATTTTGTTTTATTTTTACCTCATGTGTACTCGTATCGAAACAGATGTCCTTAAGAAATCCTTTTTTCATGACTCATGATTGTTTTTAATCATAAAACTTTGACAACTGCTAGACTGGATTAGTGGGCCAGTTCTTTGGCCTAACGGATGTCTAAGTTCTCGGCCTGATCAAGTTGGCCTAGAAAACTTCACTGATGTGAATTCTCGGCTCAAGACAACTGTTCTCGGTCTATACGTGTTCTCGGCCCAGATGGATGTGTCTGGGAAGTTTAAAAGCCACTCATTACACTTTATTAATCATTCTTGAAATTTGCATCTTCCAATATCTTCCAAAATCTTTCGAAATTATAACCATCTAATCTCTCACCTACTCGCTGCCATCAATCTTTTCTTGTCCCCTTATGTTTTCAAGCGGATTCCTTTAGAAGGTAAAGAAATCTAACTAAGGTGTTTCCATAATTAGTATGGTTGAAGGATTTTCTATGATGATTGATTGGATTATTAGACAAAATTGGTTCATGATTTTATTAAGTTTATTTGATTTCTCTTGAAGTTAATGAATGTTGTTTTAGTCATTGTTTGCATGTTCAGGTTTGGTCATCAATGGAGATTGGTGATGTGGTGATGACGATAGATAGTGTTCTCAGGTTTTCGGTGTGGACTGATCAGATTCTCCTGATCAAACAGAGAGATCTTCGGTTTAAAGACATTTTGAAGCATTCTCGGTCAAACCGTGACCGAGGATTCGTTGGTTTTATTGAAGATACATCGTATTTGACGCTTCTGAGTCAATTAAGCCTAATATTTGTTGATGTTTTCATTAACAGAAGTCATGATCATCTACTTCTGTTGGGAAGTAACATGACCTATGCCGGATTACTAGCCGGGGTTACTATTACCAGAATAAAGGCACTAAATAAGACACTGAACTTCCAAGTGTCTATTTAGAAGCCACAGTATATATACGCCGGAAGACAAAAATTAAGGTATAGAAGCATGTTAGACGTCTTCGGTTGGCATTTTTGATAATGGCCGAAATCAAGCAATAAACCAAGGGGGAGAATGTTGGGTCATATTTTGTGGTTTATGCTTGTAGTTTTGGGTTTAGTTTTGGGCTTTTGTATGTAAACCGATCTCGGTAGGCTTTAGTTTGTTTTGGGCCTAGTTGGTATGATATATATTGATGTATGTTATCGATATTAGGGAGGTTTGTTCATGTATTGTTATTGACCCCGTGTAATTTGTTAAGGGCTTAACCACCCTACGTATAATATACGTGTGTTTTGAAGCTTCTTCATTGTATTACGTGTGTTCCTTGTGTATTGCATAGAATCGGCTTGGGATTAGTTTCCGCCTAACCATCAAGTATATTGATATCACATTGAAAGAACCTGTCACGGGACTTACAATTTAATTATATTAACTATAGTCTTTATTAAAATTTTACTTTTCTAACTCTTCTCATCTATTTCAGTTTAATCTTTACAATGTATGTAAGCAAGCCATATGTGTGTCATGTATGAAGATGTTATATGTTCTAATATGATTTTATATGAGTCTTACACTATTTCACCAATGTTATAATAATATTAATCCATCTCTAAGAATCATGTTCATAATATACTTTCTCAAACATGCATAACAATAAATAAACATGAATTAACAAGATACATACATGCATGCAATATAGAACACTTAAAAACTCAAATACATATTCATACTCTCTCTCTCTCTCTCTCTCTCTCTACCCACGGCTCTCTCTCTCTTTATCTCTTCCATACTCATATTTTTAATTCCATTTTCTAATCTTTTACATCTTAGAATTACTAAACCAAGCTTAACAAAGATGAAAATGGAATTGTATGCATGTGTGTTTGTATGTGCATGTGGATTTGGATTCCACATACACACACAAACACTCACGACTCACGAACACACACACACACACACTTGGTTTTCAATGTTCCATTTTCACATGTGGTTTGTGGTTTGATGGCTTGTGTGAACCCTTTCAAGGTTTAAGAACAAATGTTTTGCATCCAAAACTTAAAGAACAAAGCTAGGGTTTGGATTTTACCTTAGGGTTTAGGAGAGAGGTGAAATAGGGTATTTTGATGGCTCCTAGTTGGGTGTTTATGCTTCAATCCTTCCTAACATGTTCCTTACATATTTGAATTCCTCATAAAGTTAGCTTCAAAACCATATAAAGATGTAAATTTTTGGAGTTGGTTGGTTTCGGGTCCTTACGATGTCCTGTACCTGCTTCTACTTGCTTATTTCCCCGTTTTCGTGAACCGAACATGCTAAACTTATGTTTATGACCTAATATTAATATTTTCATTTTACTTATATTATTTTAGGTCATTCCTAACCTTTAGGATTTATTTGGACCGTTAGCCTAACTCGGGTTGCTACCCGTGTCTGTTTAGCGCAGTATTTGTTATACGCCAAAAATGAACTTTTTGAACATAATAAAATATAACACATATATTTTTGGAGTTTTTGGACTAAAATATTATTATTCTTATTATTCTTAATATAATATTAAATGATAAATTTGGATTACATTTGTGCTTTATTAGACTTAAAAAGACCGAGTGTCACATTCTCCTCTCATTTAGGAAATTTCGTCCCGATATTTAGGAGGTAGCACTAGATTCAGATTCAGCGGGAAACATGTGAGGATATTTTCTCTTCATTTGATCCTGATGCTCCCAAGTGAAATACGGGCCCAGCCTGGAATTCCATCGGACTTTAACCAACTTAATTTGGTTTCGCCTGAGCTTTTGAATTTTCTGATCCATAACCTCAACGGGTTCTTTGACAAACCGAAGCTTATCAACTACACGGACGTCATCAACGAAGATGAATAGGGGATTCGTTAAACAAACATTTCTTCACATTTGACACGTGGAACACGTCGTGTATTCCACTGAGTTCTTGGGGTAACTCAAGTCGATATGCAACTAGACCGATCCTGTCAATGATCTTAAATGGACCAACATATTAAGGATCAGCTTCCCCTTCTTGCCAAATATGGCTACTCCATTCCATGGCGACACTTTTTTGTAGAACACGATCTCCAACTTGGAATTCCAACGGGCTTCTGCGATTATCAGCATAGCTCTTTTGTTCATCAGCAGCTGCTTTCAACCTTTCCTTGATATGCAATTATTGGCGTAGCTCTTTAGGCTACACACCAATGCCTACACAATTAAAAAAAAATGATATGCGCATCATTTTATATTTCAAAGTCTAACCCTTTATTGGAGTATATTTCAAAGAACTACAAGCAGTTATATTATTCTTAAAAAGCAACAAAACAAGAGTAAACTATCTTTATATTCTCAAAAGGGATAGTTACACCATTATGTACATACAAGCTAATGGCAAAATCAAAATCCTATTATTAAACACAAGTTCATGACGTGGGTGGATCCTGGACACACGTGAAGCTGTGAGACCATCTTGACCATCAAGGTTGAGACCAAGGTTAACTCGAAAATATTAATGAATGCACTGTACCCCGTTGTCTTGAGTAGAATATTATTGAATAGCCCCTTGGAGGATAAAAGAAAAGTCATCAAACGTTTGAAGTTTGGTCCGGTGCTCAGTGTCTGTATCCTGATCATGCAGTTCGAACTCAGATGGTGGGCGATTCTCCCGGGCAAACGTCATGCCTTCTTCAAAACCAACCTCCGGCCCGACTTGAGAGGAGGCATTCAAAAGCTCTACCAGACAATCCCTCAACTTGGGACCATCCTTAATGTGCTCAATAACCTACAAAAATGAAAAACAAAGTCAATAACCTAAGGAAATGTGAAAAATTCCATCCCACATGGGAAAATGGAAGAAAATGAAAGCATTCTACATGGGTATAAATAAGGAAAATAATTTTCATCCCAAATGGAAACAAGAAAGGAAATGGAAGCTCTTTATAAGGAAGCAAGTTTCCATAATAATGTTTTAATGTGGCAAGTTATCAAAGACGAAGGACCAAAAGTGAAAAATCTGATTTCAGGACCTATCGCGCTACGCGATGAGCCCAGGAACAACACCATCGCGCTACGCGATGGGGTTGTATGAGTCACCAGACACATGTCGCGTCAGGGGGACACGTGGCAGATGCTAGGGCTGAGTCAGCATGCCACGCGTCAAATCATGACATCGCGCTACGCGATGCTCTTGAGGAGGGGACCATCACGCTACGCGATGGTGCCCAAAACCATCTATAAAAAGGGAGGGGTACAACACTTCCCAGCTCAAACCAAACACACTACTTTCACACACACAACCTCGTTTTGCGTGCCGGCCTTGAAGTAAATTCCAAGCCCCGGAGTTTCGACGGTTTAAGACTCAAATACGCAATAGAGAGTAGAAGTGCTGCCCGTACAAGCTTAGGCATATAAACTCCAAATACCCGCGTAAGGTCGGGGTTCTGGCTAAATATTATTTTATTATTATTATATTATATGGCTTAGACCATAGCCAGGGGTATAGCCCAAACCTTGATCACATCTAAGCAATAATATAACTTTTCATAAGTAGAAGTTATGGTTTCTTCGTGCTTAAGAAACATAAGCATTCACATACAAAGGATATAGTCAAAATAATATTTCTTTATGATTAAGAAATATAATATTCACAGGTTATAGTTGAAATATTGTTTCTTCACAATTAAGAAACATTACTTGTAAAAGATATAGTTAAAATTTATGTTTATTCGTGATTAAGAAATGTAAGATTTTACATACAAAGATTATAGTTATTCAATGTTTCTTCTTGAAGAAGAAACCTATCAATAGATGTTTCTTCATGAAGAAGAAACTCAACACATGATTTGTAAACAAATGAAAAGATTACGGGTCTAAATATTTTATTCAAACAAATGATCAGTCAAGGTTAAAGCTATCAAAACCAGACTAAAGGTCTGTAGCTGGATCAAGAGACGATCCGGGTATTTATATAAACCTATTTTATTATAGGTCAATCATCATTCATTAAGAAAGGTTTTCAAACAAGATCACCACATCATTCAGACAGTCAATCATAGGTGAATAAGTTAAACCTTTATAAACAGTCAAACACATTTGTACTCTGTAAGATAGACTGGTTGTCTTATAGAGTCAGTCAAACATTTGCATGAGATTACGTGATCTCTAAAACTTTGTAATACAAATTGGAGAATAAAAACAACTCGGACTGAATACACATGTGTCTGGAACCAAACATAACTGTTCAGCCTAAACAATCAAAGGCTACGTGGCCGCAGGCTAACGGTCATATCTTGTACTCCGGAATAGGCTACGTGGCTTGGAGACTTGTATGTGTTTAGGGCAGTGTTACAAATACCGGGTATAGCAATATATCTACTGAGATATGTGAGAAATCTATATTTGTATTATAATTGTTATTTAAATGCTTTTAGAGTCATAACGATTCACCAGCACATAGCTGATGTATTTTTCCCACATTACAGGAAAGCAAGCATAAGTTACAGATAGCAAGGCATAAGAGTCATTTATGGAGTTAGATGCTCGCAAATGGAGATGGCTTAGTTTTAAATAAACAAAAGATTGTAAACAAGACTAAACAAGGTTTGTAAACCAAATACTTGGATATTTATTATCCAAGAGATTTTCAAAATAAATTATTATTTTATAATCAAAGACTTCCGCTAATAACCCTCGACTCTGATTTATTTACGAAACATGTACCAACTATTGGTCACACGCCTAGGCCCTAAGTCAAGGTGTGACAGGTTGGTATCAGAGTCATCGATCTTAGCAAATTAGGTATTTAATTATACCTAGGCTTTGATCAAAAGATAAAGTATCAGTCTTATTACATAATCATTGGTTTTAGTAAATTAGGTATTAATATGTTAGTACCTAAGCTTTAGTCACTTGTTTAATAAGTAGGGATAAGCAATTAGTAGTAGACTATGTATCCCTAAGTATAATTATGCAAGTGTTTTATAAACTACTTTGGGCACAAAAATCGAGTAAGTTATACATTCAAACCATGCACCTGAATTCAAGCCATAAGATATGGCCCGACTTAATGATTATTTTACGAACTTTTTCGGTCAAGAAAAGTCGATAGTTCCAGTATGGAACCCAACCGGTGTATGAACCGGGCAGTCAGTAGACGCCAGGCAAACTATCAGACGATACAATTGAAAACATTCACCCGTTGGAGATTTCATTAATTTTCGGAAGAAATAAATGTCCATAGCCGCCACCACCTAATTATCAGACTCCGCAAGTAACGGCATAACCAAGTCTTAAACCAAACATAAGAGTTGATATACCATTCTAAATGCCAACCAGCTTTCTATCTGAACCAGAGGAAGATGAGAAAGAAAAAATTAATCTCCTTATTATTTCACCATATCCTGGTCATGTGCCAACAATCTCTGAGCAGTCAAACAAAATTTCGAGAAGAGACCCGACTAGCTGAAGAAATTTTACACAAACATCATAAATGAAGAAATACAAGCTTATATGGAGAATCCACATTTGTACGCAAAGAAAAACAATCTACCTTTTTCAGCAGCGTCCACATCTGTATAGTACTTAAATAAAAAAGGTAAGAAGAATAATAAATCATCACTGATGTCCTACCATCACTCGAGTCAAGGATCAACAAAACCTCTATTCGATAAAAATAAAGGATATATAGGAGCAGTTATACTCCCAATTCCTATATCTAGCGATGAGGATTCCTACTGAAAAAACAATGGAGAAAAATTTTAAACTCATCTGACATCAAGACCCCACTAATTCCAAGGAAGTACAAAATCAGAATATACATGGATTAGGATCAAGTGGATCCAAGAAGCCAAAGATATAAGTAATGGCATATACAGAAAATTATCCTCAGGGACAGGAATATTTATTCTGGCAATTCAAGATCTATACTTGGTTACACTCAAAAAGTGATGCTTCATTAAGGAATGAATGCCAAAGAAAGGCAAAAAGAGAAAGAGATAGACAAAGGATAACAAGGTTAAGAAATTTATCATTCATTGGAAGAAATAAGAATATCAACCGTTATAGTAATTTTGTGCAACATAAACAAAAGATATGTTTTATTTCTTTGAAATATTAAACTTATCTTTAAAAGATTTATGTCAAGAAAAGATAGCACATATTTCCAAAGTAATTCTTTTAGCAAATATGGAAATAAGAGAATATTAAACAATAAGATAAAGGAAAGATCCAAGTGGACAGATTTCAAAGAAAGATTAACTTCGAGTCAACACTAAACAAAAATATTTAAGGAAAAACAGGAATAGACCCAGAAAGAGAATTAGGGAAATTCTCATGGTCTGTTTATACACAAGATATGGATTAGCCACTTCAAGAGCATATGACAAAGGAATTATCGATACCTCTTAAGAAAACTTGTCAACCCTTATTATACCTAGAAAATGATTATGAGACATATGAATCTATTGTCATATACAATTACTCTAACATCATTCCTCAATCAAAGAAACAAACATTTGGATCGTGCCTTATATGAAATAGATAACCATAATAGAGAATTAGTTAAGGTCAAAGAAAAGAAAAGGAAACATCAGAAAGAAATCCTCCCTAAATATTAAACGTTTCAGACCTTCCATATTGTATCGTTGTTTCAGTATCTCTGTCATACTAAATCAATTCCATTTAACAAAATGTCGAATCTTAACAATCAAAAGAATAATGATGAAGCTTCAAGCAACAGAAACATAACAGAACCTACACAGGAGATTCATGAGCAGTATTTCGTCAAAATGAAGGAGATGATCCACAACACAATAACTCCTTACACAGACACGATGAAAGAAGAGATACATAAGATTCAACATTCAAATAAGACAATTAGAAATCACCCATACCGAAATCCTTCTCGTCATAGCAAAATCACCAAAAATCATTTAATTGCCCAAGGTCGTAGTTTCGAGGAATTCGAAGCCTTTAAATCAAAAGAATTCTATGGAGACCAAGGTGTCATACCAGCTTTACGATGGCTTGATGAGATTGAGACCATTGTCATTATTAGTCAATGTACTGAGATTCAAAAGATTCAGTACGCATATTTGAAATTTAAAGGTGAAGCCCTAAAATGGTGGAACAATCTAGTCATGTTAAAGGGTGGAGTAACCATATATCAAATGAAATGGGAAGCATTTAAAGAACTTGTTTTATAAAAGTTTTGCCCCGTGAATGAAATCGACCATATTCAAATCAAGTTTTTAGACCTGAAAATGGAAGGAACAAATTTCAAGGATTATAATGCCAAGTTCTTTGAATATTTCCAGTCAAATCCACGCCTAGATGATTCAGAATACAACAAGGTTATTCAATACATATACGGGCTACCCGAGGAAATAGGGAACATAGTAAGAACCCATATGCCACCAACAATCTATTTGACCATGAGATTAGTCGAATACTTGATCAATAATATGACAAAGGACATGGAAGTTATAGAGGAAAATAATGCAAAGAAGAAAGAAACAGTAGAAGTAGAACAAATGAAAACGAACAAGGAAAGACCAACTTGTGAGAATTGTGGTAAACAACACCTTGGAAAATGTCGAAAACAAAACAAAAACAATGCATCAGTCATATGTACCTACTGCAATAAAGTTGGTCATTTTGAAGACGACTACAGAAAGAAAATCATTACATGTTTCAGTTGTGGAGAAAAGGGACATTACAACACAGAATGTCTAAAAAAGATGAGTTACGCAAGTGGAAGTGGTATTAAGAAAAAAAATGCCAGAATAATTATGTTACACACAAGAAGAATATGGCAATCAAGAATAAAGGAGGATAAGAGTATGCCAAAAGGGAATTTTCAAGAATCCAAGGCATTTAAATAACTAATAGTTTAGTTAAACTCTTATAAACTTCTTGTAAACTCGTTTTAAACGAGAAGTTTTGTAACCATAACAGGGTCTTTAAATCCCTAATGTAAATAAAGAAAGATATTAGCATACAGATCGTTGTGATACACAAGAATGCTCATATTCGTTATCCCTAAAGGAAGATAATCAAATGGAAAGTTTTATGACATTCAGAACAGATACCATGTTGAGTTATTTCATAATCTCGAAAAATAACGAGAAAGAAAAAGATAAATTAAAAAGTCAGGAGACGTCAAATAGGTCAGGACAGTATACCATTGAGATAAATTTGTATCTACAAGGTCTGTAGGAAATACAGCTGATTGGATATCAGCTATGATTGATCAAAAGGTCAAAAATCTTCAAGGAATTTAAAATTTAAACATGATTAATCATTAACGCAACAGCACTGTCAGAATAGAAGAAAATCGATGATCAGGATCAAAGATGGAGTAGATTCAACAGGCTGAATCCAAGTAACAAACAGAGTTACATCAGTAAATATTTAAGAATACAAAAAGTAAGATAAATAATTAAACAGAACTGGTCACTGTGTTTAGCAATTTATAATTACTTATGATATTCTGAATCATTGACTGATAATATCAATTAAGATGCAACAATTCAAGAGTTCCAACTATTCATCAACTCGGAGTTAAATATAAGAATCAGATGAGAGGGAATCTAATCATTCAAACCTAAGTCAGCGAATCTCGAGGACGAGATTCATTCCAAGGTGGGGAGGATGTAACATCCTAGAAAATCCCATCATTATTTTGGATTATATATGTCAACTTTAAAAATTGAAGGATAAAAATATTCTCAAGATAAGTCATGGGAAAAATGAAATGAGAAAATTAAGTATTCTTATGCTAAGGAAATGAGAAAAATTCCATCCCACATAGGAAGATGGAAGAAAATGAAAGCATTCTACACGGGTATAAATAAGGAAGATAACTTTCATCCCACATAGAAACAAAAAAGGAAATGGAAGCTCTTTATAAAGAAGCAAGTTTCCATAATAATGTTTTAATGTGGCAAGTTATCAAAGACGAAGGACCAAAAGTGAAAAATCTGATTCCAGACCCCCATCGCGCTGCGCGATGAGCCTAGGAACAACACCATCGCGCTACGCGATGGGATTGTATGAGTCACCAGACACGTGTCGGGTCAGGAGGAGACGTGGCAGAGGCTAGGGCTGAGTCAGCATGCCACGCATCAAATCCTGACATCGCGCTACGCGATGCTCTTGAGGAGGGGACCATTGCGCTACGCGATGGTGCCCAAAACCAGCTATAAAAGGGGAGGGGTACGGCACTTCCCAGCACACACCAAACACACTACTTTCACACACACAACCTCGTTTTGTGTGCCGACCTTGAAGTACGTTCCAAGCCCCGGAGTTTCGACGGTTTAAGCCTCAAATACGCAATAGAAATTAGAAGTGCTGCCCGTACAAGCTTAGGTATATAAACTCCAAATACCCGCGTAAGGTCGGGGTTCTGGCTAAATATTATTTTATTATTATTATATTATATGACTTAGACCATAATTAGGGGTATAACCCAAACCTTGATCACATTTAAGCAATAATATAACTTTTCATAAGTAGAAGTTATGGTTTCTTCGTGCTTAAGAAACATAAGCATTCACATACAAAGGATATAGTCAAAATAATATTTCTTTATGATTAAGAAATATAACATTCATAGGTTATAGTTGAAATATTGTTTCTTCACAATTAAGAAACATTATTTGTAAAAGATATAGTTAAAATTTATGTTTATTCGTGATTAAGAAACGTAAGATTTTACATACAAAGATTATAGTTATTCAATGTTTATTCTTGAAGAAGAAACCTATCAATAGATGTTTCTTCATGAAGAATAAACTCAACACATGATTTGTAAACAAATGAAAAGATTACAGGTCTAAATATTTTATTCAAACAAATGATCAGTCAAGGTTTAAAGCTATCAAAACCAGACTAAAGCTCTGTAGCTGGATCAAGAGATGATCCGGGTATTTATATAAACCTATTTTATTATAGGTCAATCATCATTCATTCATAAAGGTTTTCAAACGAGATCACCACATCATTCAGACAGTCAATCACAGGTGAATACGTGAAACCTTTATAAACAGTCAAACACATTTATACTCTGTAAGATAGACTGGTTGTCTTATAGAGTCAGTCAAAAATTTGCATGAGATTACGTAATCTCTAAAACGTTGTAATACAAATTGGAGAATAAAAACAACTCGGACTGAATACACATGTGCCTGGATTCAAACATAACTGTTCAGCCTAAACAATCAAAGGCTACGTGGCCGCGGGCTAACAGTCATATCTTGTACTTCGGAATAGGCTACGTGGCTCGGAGACTTGTATGTGTGTAGGGCAGTGTTACAAATACCGGGTATAGCAATATATCTGCTGAGATATGTTGAGAAATCTATATTTATATTATAATTGTTATTTAAATGCTTTTAGAGTCATAATGATTCACCAGCACATAGCTGACGTATTTTTCCCACATTACAGGAAAGCAAGCATAAGTTACAGATGGCAAGGCATAAGAGTCATTTATGGAGTTAGATGCTCGTAGATGGAGATAGCTCAGTTTTAAATAAATAAAATATTGTAAACAAGACTAAACAAGGTTTGTCAGCCAAATACTTGGATATTTATTATCCAAGAGATTTTCAAAATAAATTATTATTTTATATTCAAAGACTTCCACTAATAACCCTCGGCTCTGATATATTTTTCAAACAGGTACCAACTATTGGTCACATGCCTAAGCCCTAAGTCGGGGTGTGACAATCTTGAACTATGGCTGGTTGGTGTAAACAGCTGTCTGAAGATCAGGAAGCTTCTCAGCCATGGAATAGATGAACATTTTTATCAGGATAACATCCTCCCGAATCTAGAAAAACTTGGTCCTCCAGTCATGGGCGCTACAAGGTGGCTCGGTACCTATCTGCCCCTTCCCAGTAGAAGAATTGTTAAACCAGCCCCCGTGACCTTGCAACTTGCAAAAAAAGAATTTGTCAACCGTCGGAGCTATACCCTGAGCTTGGCAACAAAATTCAAAATGACGAATCCTCAACAGCCCAAAGGGATGCATTTTAGAGATGTGTATCCTAGTTAGTGTCAATAATCTACCTAAGAAATTTGTAATCGAAAACCTGAAGTTACCATTGGTAAAAAAAAAACCTCACCATATAACGCCAATTTTCCTTTGGGAGGTTTATCGGTGGTAGAACCGGCGGCCAGAAGTTCTGGCTCCCACTCCGGCGCCAAACCATAACCATTGACGATATCTAGGAAATATTTTTCTTTCCAGTTCACTGGAATGAGATCTACAGTATGAGAAGGGTTCTTTTTCTCACCACCACCTACCATAAGGCGCCGGAGAGTAATTTATCGCAACAAGCTATGGTGAAAGGTCAGATCGACGGTAAGAAATCAAGGAAGAAGAAAGGCTAAAGGGCAAAATATCATGGAAAGTGTACAAACAAAAGAAATAGACTTACCTATTTATACTCATCACAATTAATGTGATGAGAAAGAGAAAGCAATCGCCTAATAGGGGATTGACACGTTAGGCGGGAAAAATGAAAAAGGAGAAAAAGAGATTTCAAAACAGCCGCCCATGACCCTTGCAGACGCCTTGAAATAGGCACCCGAAACAACCCAGAGCCAAACCCTCGAATCATAGCCCTAAACACGTAACCCTACAGTCAAATAAAAATAATTATAATACGAGCACAAGGAAGAACTCAGACATGGTCACACCCAAGAATGTGTAATAAGTCCAAAATTCCATCCGTAGAAATGTGACGCGGAAGAAACAATGGACTGGGGGACTTATAGAGGCAGGGTAGTAAAACGACCCGCAAGCCCAAGAAAGATACTCGCGGGCCATCAGTAGCACCTGCGGGTCATCAACAGTACTCGCGAAAGACATTCGCGGACCGTAAAAAGCTCCGCACCAGAAAGAAACAATAGGAGTTCTTACTTAGGAAGGGAGAACAGTTGTAACAATATCCTTCTAGTTGATCGCTAAAATATTCCATGACAAGGGCGTTTACCTCCTTCACGGAGAACACGAGGTGATACAGCCAATGAGAGAGAGATAGCTGGACAACTAGTAACAACCATGCACATGGCTAGCTGTCACATCCAATCAGAGCATGACACACGTCCATTCAGGTAGAAAATGAATCTTTTAGATAAAGACAACTCCACCAATCATATTCCCATCACTTCTGGCTATAAATACCTTCATCATCATCATCATCATCATCATAAGGTATTCATTCACACTCCTCGCATTACATCAATCACTTAAGTACTTTCTCTCTCTCTCTCTCTATAAGAACTGTACTTATTCTCACGCCGGAGGGTGGCTACAGGAAGACCCCCCCCCCCCATCTTGTCCTTCCCGTAACGAGCTCACGATGGTTGTGTTTTGCAGGAAATTAATTGAGTTCAGCTTGGATTCTAGCTCATTTATACCTACTTAGTAACCCGATTATCCTTACCTGATGGAAATAGAGATCTGATCTTACCAGATAGATCCGTATTTCTTCAGGTAAATTACTTATTACAACATATAACTACTACTATTTTACATAATTTTATAATAAGAAGAATCGTAAATAAGATTTTAATAATTTGAATAATTATCTACTAGTCGATAGTAACTTATACTCTTAATATGATACTCTCCGTATGATCAAAGGGCAGTCTTACTCAATAGAGAAGTAACTATATTTTTTTAGCTTTCATTTTTATAGTAACAAAAAATAAATTTGTATTGATTGAGGAAAAAAAGTTAATTTCACGGGTGACCCCTGTGGTTTGTTCATATTACACGTTTAGTCCCCAACTTGTAAAAATTACAACCTTAGTCCAACTGTTTGCACAAACATAAACTTGTTGGTCCCTCAAATGGATAAAGGTTAACTTTTTGCATAAAATGCATGTGAAATGACTGAGATATCCTTAATATTAAATAAACAAATACAAAATAAAATAAGAATAAGAAACTTTGGTCCCACCTTCATCTAATTTCAACTTGTTGTTCTTAAGGCTGTATGCTATGGTGAAGGACATCGAAGCCCCTTCACAGTGTCACGTCAGCGCCACGTAGGCATCGGGGGCTTCGAAGCCCTTCTCTATAACGCCCCGCTATTGTTAAAGCCCATTTTGACGCCCCAATATATATATATAAATGCATATGTATATGTGTATGTGTGTGAATAACAGGAAGAGAGAGAGAGAGAGAGAGAGAGAAAGCGCCGGTCATCTCATCCGCGCTCCCCCTCTCCGCGCCCCTACCCACCACGCCCCACGACAGTGTACGGCGCCCACCGCACCTCAAAATCGTCCATAAGGACGCCCATAACGACCAGCCTAAGTACTAACTTTACACAACCTTATTTTTTAAATACAAACCATTTATTTTCAAAATGAAAATTATATTCAAATAAATCCAAAAGTTCCAAGTCATTGCCACGCAATTGTTAACATTTATTATACTATGATTGAAATTGATAATAATATTGAAAGCTAAAATTTATTAGTAATATCAGCCAACAATTAAAATTGCGATTATTAAAACCTAATTTTCCAAATTAAAATTACACTCTAATTTTATAGCACGTGCTCCTCACATGCTCCCCTTCCCGCCATCGCGCGTCTCAAAAAACACCCAAACGTGGACCCCTTACGCCGTTACTCCACCGGCTGTTTCCGGTAAACCACGTTAACACCCGGTCAACGCTATAAATATCCCCCACAACGCAAAAACCCACACCATTCTTCTCCGACAATTCTTATTATTTCTTTCTTCAATATATTCATACAATCAAATTCTCCGTTCTCAAATCACAATCAAAACATTCAACCGCTATCTAGCCAGCTTGGGTTTCAGTCCTTCAGTCTCCAATTCCACCACCCCATTTGCGGGTCCCACAATGAGCGCCGTGAACATCACCAACGTGACGGTGTTGGACAATCCGGCGTCGTTTCTCACGCCGTTCCAGTTTGAAATCTCCTACGAGTGCGTTTCGGCGCTAAAAGAAGGTAATCGTTGGCGATTTTGTTCATCGGCTTGCCTGTTGTGAACTGACTTTGTGTGATTGTGGTTTTGGTTAGGGTTAATTGCGTGATTAAGTTGTTCGATTTGGGAATTAGGGTTTCTGGAATTGGAATTGATTGGTAGCTGGGTGTTTGGATATGTGTGTTAGAGGTAGTGAGAATGAAACGAATGATTTCCCCTTTGATTAGCGGTTGTTTATCAGAAAATTAGGTTAATTAGGGTTACATTTGTTAATGCTAATCAATAGAATTGGGGAAACGTGTACATACTTGTGAATTGTGCTTGATCTGTGTTTTTGATGTTTAGTTAGGATTGTTTTAGACATGTTTTATCTGCAAATTGTGGTTTTTGTAGTTGGTATTACATGTATTATTTGATTATCAAGGAAGACAAGAGAGACATGGTAAACACAAGAACCTAAGATATGAAACACGTGATCACGTCTGGTATCATGTTTGATAATTACGGTTATATTTAACTTTTCAACCTGCATACTATGAGAACAATCAAAGATAAGATATGTGTAAACATATTGGTACATTTATTAAACAGTTAATATGCGATAATTTATATAAAAATAAATAATGTACCGATCAAGCACTGAACGTAGTGTGAGTGGTTTACAATTGGAAATTTAGTTTTATTATGACCCCATGACTTTTAGTTTTCAACAATGAGTACTTTTATTGCAGATTTGGAGTGGAAACTGATATATGTTGGATCTGCTGAGGATGAAACCTATGATCAACTGTTGGAAAGTGTACTTGTGGGACCCGTCAACGTGGGAAACTATCGGTTTGTCTTTCAGGTATGTTTTAATACCCGCATTGTCAATCGAGCTAAGAAACAACATTTTAATCACCTTTGAAACATTGTTAGGCAGACCCACCGGACCCTTCAAAGATTCGTGAGGAAGATATAATTGGAGTTACCGTGCTTTTGTTGACGTGTTCTTATGTTGGCCAAGAATTTGTGCGTGTCGGTTATTATGTGAACAATGATTATGATGATGAAAAGCTAAAAGAAGAACCGCCACAAAAGGTGATTATTGATAAGGTTCAAAGAAACATTTTAACTGATAAACCGAGGGTGACTAAGTTTCCGATCAATTTTCACCCTGAAAACAGTGAAACCGCACCTGAAGATGGTGAAACGAGTGAACAACAACCAGAGCAACCACAACCACCTAGTTCGCCAGGTGGCGATGCGTTAGGTAAGGCGGAACCCTAGTTCTTGAATTTTTGTCTCTAGATGATGTTTTGTTGTTAATGTGGAATTGATCACGGTTTAGTTTTTGGTTTGTTGGTTGGTAAGCTGTTGGGTGGTGTTGAGGTTTAAGAAATGGTGTTTGGAGTATGTGTTTTTGGTCGTTTATATTGCTTTGACTAATATAAATGGGGGAAAGTTAATGGACACTGACTGATGGTTTACTTTTTTGGTTTGTGTTTTTGGTCACTTTGAATTAGGTTGAAATTTTTGGCTGTCTTTGCGGGTTGGTGGGTCAAACCCAGAACATGACACGAATCCGCAAAGATACAGAACACACCTATTGAGAGATTGAGATTTCTAGGCTCCTAGTTTAAAAATTAAGATAAGTAATAACCTTAAAAAGAGAAGTTATAGAAACATATGAGTCAACGTGTTAATCATGTTCTTAGCTAACCTATTTAGCTAAATGTCTTTGTGGGTTTGTTCTAAAACTTAGGGGGTGTTTGGGATTCCTTATTTTACCTCGTTATAACTTTTTATTAAGTTAATAAGTTACAACATTGTAACTTATGAATTTTTCTTCTCACAATATAAGCAATCCAAAACATCTTATTATTTTTTAAAAAGTTAATAAGTTATAAATTGGTGAAATAAGCAATCCCAAACACCCCTTACCCGTAGTCCTGAACCTATGTAGACTAAACCTAAATCCCAAGAATTGGTGGTAGCTTCGTGTCATGTTTTTTAGTTTTATTATATATTCACAACCTATTTATATAATAATCTTTGTCATTATCTTGCAACCTTCTTTATTATATATGTATTAATATTAATGTGCATATTAGTGTTTGGAAGCTATATAAATATTGGCTAATATATATTTCTTAGTGTGTAAACAAGCCGACTCGCTAATATAGTATTTAAGACTAGCTCATTAAAAACTTGAATTTAGTTGAACTTAAGTGTAGAGACAAGATGCTTAGTAAACTCGTAAATAAGTAGGTAAGATGCTTTATGATTTAAGCCTTTTCAGACAAATAGGGTTTTGCAATGACCCATAACCCTTTTCAGACAACTTATCAAGTCAGAGATGAACTCACTACCGAGTCACCAACTCTCCGAAGTTATATGATTCAAGCCAATTGTCTCTTGTTTAAGTTGATCATGTTCAATTATCATGAAATGAATGCCATTTGTGGAAGTGTTGGTATCTTTGATTTTACTTTGACGTGGAAGCCTTTATTTATTCCTTCTATAAATATAATACTTTATCATATCAGATTTTAAACATAAAGTTATTCAATTGCAATTAAAACTGCTTTTAAGTATACCTTAAGAGCAACTTGTTTTAGATATAAAAATGATGTCTCTAGTTCATTTTAGTCACTTGGAAAAAATAGTTATGAGGTTAGTCACACTAAAAAGATCGGACTAGTTCCCTTGAGTGTCCCAAAAAAAGATGAGAATCCTCTCATAGTTTGCACAACTTCACTAAACAAAAGACTCTGCTCTCTTCATTGATTAGCAAACATATATTTCTATCTTGTTCTATTCCGTGAAATAGTAACACACAAAGATGAAATAATGCTATTTTTGGAGTCGTTGGCTATATCTAACAGTGCAATCACTGCTCTGACTATTATACCTCATAAAGACCAACGTGAAATAGTTTTGAAATCTTATTGAGGGAATTGCTCTCAGCCCGTGGTATTAATCAACTATGATTCTTCATTCTTGCTAGGTTTGTGTATTTCTATGTATTTAACATAGTTGATTTCTATGTATTTAACATGCGTTTTTAAAAGATGTTGAAATTCTTCAATCAAAATTTTATATACATATTGTGACCGTTGAAAATGTGTACAAAGTGAATTTTTGTTTGATTCAACATACATGGTTATAAGGTTTGTTTTAATGTTTAATTTTGTTCAACCAAATTTATTGGATATAATCCGTTTGGGAATATGTATATGTAGAATTTTGTTTTCTAGATCAAATTGAAATGGAAATAGTTTTTGAAAACCGTTTATGTGATGATTCTAACAGAAAATTTTCACATTTTTTGCAAAACGAGAAATATTCTAAAGTGAACCAACAAAGGAGTCGTCTTATGGATCTATTGGGCTATGCTTGGACCGCCCATGATCTGATGCTAAATGATTGCAGCCGAAGTGAGACTGGGCATAAGATCCATACGTTATTACGTTTATGTTGGGAAATTGGACTGAGGAGGCAATTCGGGTTATTCATTTTTGGGCCTTTATTTGTTCATGCATGATTTACTTAAAAAGATTCAAAGTTATATGACAAATATTCGTGAAAGAAAGTCTATGTCTGGAAGAGTTATATTGAGTTTTATGATTGTTATAGGTATGAGTTAATTGCATAGATGGCCTATTTGGTTTAGACAAAATAGCATATTTGAGTATGACTTTAAAAAATTGCAGTATTTATGGTTTCAATTTTGTGACAAGTTTCAGACTTCTGTTAAGTCTATACAAAATGACCACACATACATGAATGTTAAAGGACCAACATATGGTCTGCACATTGTCGATTATCGTGATTCGTGAAGGACGGCAACATGTGTGTCCCTCACTTTCCTATGCTTAAATCCATGAACTACCACGTGCGATCAATGCGAGTGAAGGTGATATTCAACGTGCATGACATTTGGGAGGCGATTGATCAAGGTCTCAAATGTGAAGAAGACAGTAAGGTCGGTAGGAATATGAGAAATTTTTTATATTAAAATTAATACAAATAATAACATCTCGTTATTAGAATAAAAAAGTAAGTAGTACACATACTGCAATATAAACTTAAATAAATAATAAAAAAAATATAACAATTATGTTAAATGATTCCAACCAAACTCTCCAAATGATAAAGTCTTCAACTTATTGCAATATCTTCTTATAATCTTCTTGACATTAACTTACAAAAAGATAGATTGTCCAACTTTTGCTACAACAAGATCTTCTAGTATTTTCTTGGCTGCAACGATAAACAACTAAATTTGGCGGTTGAGGCTAAGGCACATGTTAAATACGTTTCCCGTAAAACAGATTTTGCATCACATAAGACAGCGCGTATGTCTCCCACGGTACAACAGCCGAAGCAGTTAGTACTGCCGGAGATGTCCACACGCCCGAGGTTACATCGGTTAAATTGTAGTGTTAAAACTTTTGGAAAAAAAATAGAATAAAAATATAGAGAAATCAAGTAGATAAACTCATCTCTATAGGTTCCAAACATATGACTCTTCAAAACTTTTCACCAACAACTCTTCATGCATGTATGTATTTTCCCTTTGAATTTTCTAGCTTGTAATTTTCCTAACTAAATCAAACGAGGCTAATAGCCTACCATATACACAAGAGTCGTGGATGATGAAAATCTCTCTTAATTTGAAATTAATTAGAGTTATAAACTCTTATAAAACTAATCAATTTCATTAAGTAACTCTACTTAAGAGTTTCACCATATGAAAAGTCTAATAATAATAATTTCATAATATTAATTTCCATTCATTATATTCTAATTTTCCAATAATCCCCCACATGAATGGAGATTAATCGAACACACAGAATATCCAATATAACCTCGACAATTGAGTATTGCAGGATAGGTAGGTGTTAGCTTTGAACCTTTCTTTGTGAAGCATACTTAGTCTCCTAGCGGTTAGTAGACGTGATGTCCTTGAACAAACCCCCATTTGTGTAGACGACAATACACTTCACACAATACTCTCCCTATCCGGGCACATCCCCTCATTGACGTGTCCATTATGGTCCTGGAACACTAACCTGGTTCTGTGAAAGCTCTAGGAATTGCGCGCCCCATAATTTCATTCGAAGCGACCCCACTTCTCTTTCACATAGGTGATTATCCTTAAATCATTAAAAGCATCAAGGTTATATTGATTTACACAAATCATTAACCATATATTATGCTTAGCCTTACAACATGTCTTTGTTGCTATAGGAATGGACTAGGAGGTAATTAGACTCCCTTTATAATTTAGGAGGATATATATAGGGGTGGGTTCTAGTGAAAACTCCCCTTAAAGAGAAAACTTAAAAGCTCCTAAAAACTTCTAAAAAACTATTTTTAACTTTTTTTTAATTTTTTTTGAAGTTTCTTTTTTTTCCATTATTCTTATATGTTGTTATTGGTTTAAAAAAAAAAACAACTTGTCGGTAACCTCGTCGGTATAGTACGCATATGTAATAGTGTGCATTGCATATATGCAAAAGTGTTTGTATTGCATAGAATACAACACTATTGCACATATTTGATACACACTATTGTATATATGCAATATAAGACTAATACACACATCGAATACACATTAGTACGTATGTGTAATACAACATTAACGCACATGTGCACCATATCGACTTTTATTTTATTATTATTCTTTTTCCATATAATACAACACTACTACACATATACAATACACAAATATTGAATATATGCAATAAAACACTATTAAACTAAAAAATACATAGTAATACACATATGTAATACAACGGTATCGCACAGTAATACGTATGTACATTACAGCGGCTTTTTTTTATTTTTTTTATATTTTTCAAGTGAAATATAAGAAAATATAAGAATAATGGCTAAAACAGAATTTTGAAAATATTTTTTTATTTTTAATTAAAAATAATTCTTTAGGAGTTTTTAAGAGTTTTTTAGTTTTCTCTCTAAATGTGAGTTTTCTCTTGATCCTCTCCCTATATATATATATAGCTTATGTGTCAACTTATACATAAGCTACGCCCCCACAGCGACCACCCGTAGATATATAATTAGGTTGTCCCATTGAACTTAGATCTTGGGATCTCCAGTCAACTAAGTTAGGTTTCCTTTATATACCCTTTTTCATGGGCTTTAGTCTCATTCCATTACTTGATCTCTACCAAACCCTCAAGTTGTTGGATCTATAACATTATCTTTGACTTTGTCTAGTCACCGCAGATAACTTGCGTAGTTGAGATAAGTTGTCATGATTTGTTCTTAATTTATAAGTTAATTTTGCCTAACGTCAACTTCTAAGACTATAGCCTCAGTGACCACCTGAATCTGGTTATAACATTTGTCTTTTTAATATACACTTATCATTAAGGCAAATACATCTCCATTATGTACTACGACCTTTTTTTCCTCCACTTAGTCGTGTGTTTACATTGTTAGATTGGATTACAATAATCCTCATTGCTAAACCTTCCCAGTTTAAATGCAAGACACCTCCACATTTAAGTGCTAATGGATAACATCATCCAACTTTTGAATGGGGTAAAGATAAAGAAAGGTTCTTCCTTTTAACACAAGTTTGATAAATCATATCAATTACCATTTCTATATACTTCTAAAGAGTAGTTTATTAAATGTCTCCCCCCCCCCACATTTCTTGGATTTTGATATAGTTTGTTTAACTTCACTTATGAAGGCAACTCGAAACTCATGATTTGAACAAGACTATGTCTTTGTATCAATGAGTTCAACAATGCTTACTAATAAAGTAACACTTTTTATAAGTTTGCTATCAAACATCACCAACTTAGATGGATTCTAAATCACCCTCTAAGGCAAACATAGAAAGTTAAGGTCTTTTTAAGTTCCTCATAGGTTATATTATTTCCTTATATTGAATGAAAACCCACTTCAAATTTGTCTATACAGAAATTCATTCATGTGTTTGTGTATCTTTTGAATGTTTCACGTTAACTAGTCTTCACAAAGCACCATAGTTAACAAGTACTACTCTAGCATGCTTTAGACTACAATACTTTAGCATGTGAACAGAAGATGCATCATTCTGATTCTTCACAGCCATAATATTATTACAATATCACTTTGAAACATTCACCCCTTAGCTTAGACAAAGTTATGAGACTTGTTCACAATCCCAAAACGTTAGTCCTTTGGAAAGTTTTGCAAGTTAGTGCATGTAGCACATAAATAACTTCATCATTCATTTAAGGAAAATAACTCTTTTGCCTTTGATCTTCAAGACTTCACCATTGACTTATATGTTTAAACATAAGTGTTAATCCAAATAATTCTGGTGAATACATTCATCACCAACAAGATGAATGCTACTTATCTACAGTCACTATAAAGTTGAGATAAAGTCAATTGGATTGACACTTAAACTCTTGGAATTTACATTTGCTTCTTAAAACCAATTTTTGAGATACTCTCCCAATATGAAAGACAACACTCTCACATAGTTAAACAACATGGATGGTGGTAGAAAAATCTACATATCCATCAATATTGTAAGTATATTTTAATGAATCTCTTAAGATATTTTAAGTTCATTTACAATAATAACATATATTTCTTTATATATGATCAACGTATTTATGATTCACACTCGGTGAATTTTCAAAGATATAATCCTTCAATAATTTTCAAGGATTAAAATATCTCGTCAACATAGATTAATTCATATATTATAATTCATACTTACTGAACTTCCAAGAAATTTAATTTATTCTTAACCCACATCAGCTTATATGTTATAATTCACACTTAGTGAATTTCCAAAAAGTTTAATTTCTCATTAAAATATATTAATTCATATATATGTTATAATTCACACTTAGTGAATTTCAATGATTCAAATATAATATTCTAGTGTATTTCATTTTAATACACTCACCACGTTCTTCCATGAACCTCTTATAATGTAGTTATACATTTGATGTATCATCTTAGACTTTAGTCAATGCAATGACTCACAAGTTGTTTCTTATGCAAATTCTTGTTGCACTATCCGTTTAAAATTGTCCATTTTATTTAAAATGCTTATTTATTTCGTTGTATAATTGCATGTATTATCCGAAGATATTGAACACAAAATAACAATACAACCGAACATACAAAATAAAGTGTTAAACACTTTTTAAAAGTAATTCAAACGGATAAAAAGACGACATCTAGATAACAAATCTCAAAGTGTTATTATCTTCAACACCTTCATGGTTCGATCGAAATCATCGCAATGATATCCTTTTATGCCATGACTCGAGGTACTCCCTCAATAGTTCTCTATGAACTCATAAGGATAAGATCCTTGTTTCATCTTGAAACTATATACTTAAACACTCAAAATTTGTCCAAAACAACAACAAGGTGTTAACTAAAAGCACGTTGTAAATTTTAACAGAACTTATGTTCATAAGAACACCAAGTTTTTATTTTATCGTTTATTCTATAAAATAATTTGTTTCTTTTTAAAAGGGTTAAAACCGTTGGTTTCACAAAAGAAATCGTATCTAGCACGCACATTAGGGTATTAAAATGCTTAAACAAGCATCATTTAAAGTTATAAAATAACTCTTTCTAACACACTTATTATTAGAAAAGTTAAACATTGAGACAACACTTTTTTTCCTTTTAAACTATTTGTTTTTCTATAGTATATCGTGAAACCTTTAGTTCATAAAACCTTAATAGCCCAAGAGTCACTTCATTAACACATAGTTAAAGCTTTCATTAACACTTAGTTAAGTCTTTCATTAACTCTTAATTAAGGCTATGATTATTGGTGACTTAATGAGAGGAATCTTAATAGACACACATGAAAGTCTCATATGTACTATTTCACTATAACCAAATATGGAAGTCTATGTTTATATTTCACGAAAATGCACCAAATAGATGTCTCCGTGCATTATTTTCTAACACACTCGTTAGAAATAAATGATTACACAAACCGTTATAAAACTTATTGGTTTATATAAAATCAATCAAATCTAACATGCTCATTAAGAAATAAATGATTACAAAAATCATTATAAGGCTCATTAGTTTACATAAAATAAGCTACTTCTCACACTCGTTTTAAGAAATGAGGCGTTTTGACAAACGTTTTAAACCATAATATTTATAACTTGTAAGAATTTCTAACACACATGTTAGAAAATGAAGAACTTACAAAACGTATTTCTTATAAAATAAATCCGGTCTAACATGAACGTTCGAGAACTTAATTAATGTTCACAAAGAACATAGGTTTACACACCCGGTCTAACACACAAGTTAGAAAAGTAACGATTGAAAATCGTCTTAAATCGAATGATTGAATCACAAACCATTTGTCTTGTATCATGGTATAGGATTTAAGATTATACCACATCTCTTTAAATCCATAGACAACAATTTGTACTACATACATATTTTCAAAAACAAATACACAAGATTGTTGCAACAATCACAAAATAATTTTAATAATTTCCGAGAACCCAATATCCTTAGTAAAAAGGTTTAAGATTGCCTTAACAATCTCATGGAAAATCTGTTTTAAGATTATAGGAATATGGGACACTTTTTATATTAAAATTAATACAAATAATAACGATACTCTCGTTATTAGCATGAAAAAGTAAGTAGTACACATACCGCAATATAAACTAAAATAAATAATAAAAGAATATAACAATTATGTTAAATGATTCCAACCAAGCTCTCCAAATGATAAAGTCTTCAACTTATTGCAATATCTTCTTGTAATTTCCTTGACATGAACTTACAAAAAGATAGATTGTCCAACTTTTGTCACAACAAGGTCTTCTAGTATTTTCTTGGCTGCAACGATAAACAAAACTAAATTTAGCGGTTGAGGCTGAGGCACATGTTAAACACGTTTCCCGTAAAACAGATTTTGCATCACATAAGACAGCGCGTCTGTCTCCCACGGTACAACAGCCGAAGCAGTTAGTACTGCCGGAGATGTCCACACGCCCGAGGTTACATCGGGTAAATTGTAGGGTTAGAACTTTTGGAAAAAAAAATAGAATAAAAATATAGAGAAATCAAGTAGATAAACTCATCTCTATAGGTTCCAAACATATGACTCTTCAAAACTTTTCACCAACAACTCTTCATGCATGTATGTATTTTCCCTTTGAATTTTCTAGCTTGTAATTTCCTAACTACATCAAACGAGGCTCTTAGCCTACCATATACACAAGAGTCGTGGATGATGAAGATCTCTCTTAATTAGAAATTAATTAGAGTCATAAACTCTTATAAAACTAATCAATTTCATTAAGTAACTCTACTTAAGAGTTTCACCATACGAAAAGTCTAATAATAATAATTTCATAATATTAATTTCCATTCATTATATTCTAATTTTCCAATAAGGTCACGCGCCATGTATTGCTTCAAAATGCGCATCTCTTAGTAAGAAAGCGGATGAGACGAAGATGGTCAAGAAAATCATCACAAGCTTTCCCCGAAGTCTAGTAACTGGCATCTAAACCGCCGGGTTTGCGGACGTGGTCGATAGGCTAAAATCATATGAAAAGCGGATTGGAAATGAAGAATTATTGTCAGATAACCAAAATAAGTTGAGTTTCGGGAGATCTGATTCTTATATCAACCGAGGGTGACAATAACCCAAGACAAGGTAGTGGGAACTATGGGAAGTGGGCAGACCGGTAACAAAGACTAAGAACAGGGAAATAAACTAATCAAGAAGCCGGTTCTATTAAAGGAAACGATAAACAAAAAAAAAAGGATAGATATAAGGTCGAGTATTATAGTGTGATAAGCTCGGTCACTTTACATCCACATTGTCACATCCCAACCTGTGGCGGAATATGTTGGACGCGACTAATCACTCAGTAGCTTATAAGACACTAATTATTATAATATGTTAATATCTAATTATTTTATTCCATCAAAATAAAGTACATCATCAATTAAACAAACATCTAACAATTTAAATAAAAGCAACCAATATTCAAAAGAAATAAAGATAACTTAAATTTTTAGTTGATATCATATAGTCCATATCTATGCGCTTCAAAACTTGCAATAATCAAATGTAAGTACCTGCAATATACGTAAAAATACTATATTTGTCAACAAAAATTGTTGAGTGAGCAACACAAATTTAATATATATATATATGGTGAGGATCCTAAGAGAACCATTGGCAAATTGAGAACTTTGAGAACCATTTTGGACCACTAAAAAAAACCTCTAAAAATATTTAAAAAATTATAAAACAAAAAAAACGAAAATTTTAAGAAAGTAAAAAAAAACCGAAATTCTCATATTTCATTCCGGATTCATTAAAAAAACAAATTTTTTTCTTCTTTTTAATTCGTATTATACCTATACATATATGTATACTTTCATTTAATCTCTAGTTACGTAATGTACACATATGTACATTATCATTTACCTTAAATTATACATATGTGTATAGGAAAAAAATATATGTGTACATATATGTATATATTATACATATATGTATAATTTAGCTAAACCGAGATTTTTTTTACGTTTTTTAGAAATCGGGATGATAAATAAGAATTTTGGTTATTTTACTGTTTTTATTTTTGTGTTTTTTTTTGTTTTATGATTTTTTTTTTGGTATTTTTGTGGTCTAAAATGGTTCTCGTAGTTCTCAATTCCCAAAAAGTTCTCATATGTATATATATATATATATATAGGGGAAGGTTAACGTACAATAATCGCTTAACGTACATTACGTACGCGAGAACGTATTGGCTAAAACGTTCAACTAATACGTTCAACCTTAAAAACGTTCAAGCCAAAATCTAAAACGTTCGGGTAATACGTTCAAATCCTTTAAAAATTCAGGCAAAACTTAAACGTTCAGCTAATACGCTTTAATCCCTTAAACCTTTAAACGTTCAGCTAAAACGTTTTTACATTTAAACGTTCAAATGCCAAAAACCCATCATCCAGAACTCAAAATTGATCGATTGAAGCTTCAAATTGATGATTAATTGAATCGATTTCAAAGATTAACCGATCAATTGGCTTCAATTTCAATTCAACTAAAACAAACCCTCTGATGAGTTTTGCGTTTTTCCGATGAGTTCGTTGTCAACGGCGATGATGGTGACGAAAAGTGTTGATGGCGCCGACGAGCGAAGGTGAAGGAGGTGTCCTGATGTCGGCGACTGGTGGTGGAGACGGATTGAAGGAGAGGGACGAGCAGATGAGTGTAATTGTAATTTTGGGTTTTGAAAATCTAACGGTTGGATATGTCGCGTACGTAATGTACGACAAAGGATTATTGTATTCTATCATTTATCTATCTATATATATATATATATATATATATATATATATATATATATATATATAGGGAGAGTATCAAGAGAAAACTCACCTTTAAAGAGAAAACTAAAAAACTCCTAAATAATTATTTTTAATTAAAAATAAAAAAATATTTTCAAAATTCTGTTTTAGCCATTATTCTTATATTTTCTTATATTTCACTCGAAAAATATAAAAAAATAAAAAAATAAAAAAAACCGCTGTAATGCACATACGTATTACTGTGCGATACCGTTGTATTACACATGTGTATTACTATGTATTTTTGAGTTTAATAGTGTTTTATTGCATATATTCAATATTTGTGTATTGTATATGTGTAGTAGTATTGTATTTTATGGAAAAAATAATAATAAAATAAAAGTCGATGTGGTGCATATGTGCGTTAATGTTGTATTACACATACGAACTAATGTGTAATCGATGTGTGTATTAGTCTTATATTGCATATGTACAATAGTGTGTATCAAATATGTGCAATAGTGTTGTATTCTATGCAATACAAACACTTTTGTATATATACAATGCACACTATTACACATGCGCACTATACCGACGAGGTTACCAACAAGTTTTTTTTTTTTTGAACCAATAACAACATATAAGAATTATTGAAAAAAAGAAACTTAAAAAAAAAACAATTTTTTTTAAGTTAAAAATAGTTTTTAGAAGTTTTTCGGAGTATTTAAGTTTTCTCTTTAAGAGGAGTTTTCACTAGAACCCGCCCCTATATATATATATATATATATATATATATATATATATATATATATATATAGGGTAAGGATCCTAAGAGAACACTTGGCAAATTGAGAACTTTAAGAAAAATTTTGGACCACTAAAAAAATCTCTAAAAAAATATTTAAAAAATTATAAAACAAAAAAAAAACGAAAATTTTAAAAAGGTAAAAATCCCAAAATTCTTATATTTATTCGGGTTTCATTAAAAAATAGGAAAACCAAATTTTTTTATTCGTGTTATACCTATACGCTTATGTATACTTTCATTTAATCTATAGTTTACGTAATGTACACATATGTACATTATCATTTACCTTAAACTATACATATGTATATAAAAAACATATGTATACATATATGTATATATTATACATCTATGTATAATTTAGCTAAACCGAGAATTTTTTTTTTCGTTTTTTTAATTCGTACTATGCCTATACATATATGTATACTTTCATTTAATCTCTAGTTTACGTAATATACAATATGTACATTATCATTTACCTTAAATTATACATATGTGTATAAAAAAAACACATGTGTACATATATGTACATATTATACATATATGTATAATTTAGCTAAACAGAGAATTTTTTTCCGGTTATTTTAGTAACCGGGATGATAAATAAGAATTTTTGTTTTTTTACTTTTTTTATTTTTGTGTTTTTTTTGTTTTATGATTTTTTTGTTTTTGGGTATTTTGTGCTCCAAAATGGTTCTCATAGTTCTCAATTCTCAAAAAGTTCTCACATTATCCTGATCCTGATCCTGATCCTGATCCTGATCATATATATATATGGGTGGGATCTAATGAAAACTCATCTTAAAGTGAAAACTTAAAAACTCCTAAAAAACAATTTTTAACTTTTTTTAAAACTTTTTTTTTGAAGTTTCTTTTTTTTTCCATTATTCTTATATGTTGTTATTGGTTCAAAAAAAAAACTTGTCGGTAACCTGGTCGGTATAGTGCGCATGTGTAATAGTGTGCGTTGCATATATGCAAAAGTGTTTGTATTGCATATAATACAACACTATTGCACCTATTTGATACACACTATTGTATATATGCAATATAAGACTAATACACACATCGAATACACATTAGTTCGTATGTGTAATACAACATTAACGCACATGTGCACCACATCGACTTTTATTTTATTATTATTTTTTTTTCATATAATACAACACTACTACACATATACAATACACAAATATTGAATATTTGCAATAAAACACTATTAAACTCAAAAATACATAGTAATACACATGTGTAATACAACGGTATCGCATAGTAATACGTATGTGCATTACAGCGGTTTTTTTAATATTTTTTTTATATTTTTCGAGTGAAATATAAGAAAATATAAGAATAATGGCTAAAACAGAATTTTGAAAATATTTTTTTTATTTTTAACTAAAAATAATTATTTAGGAGTTTTTAGGTGTTTTTTAGTTTTCTCTGTAAAGATGAGTTTTCTCTTGATCCTCTCCCTATATATATATATATATAAAATAAAAACAATTTTGATGCGGATGCGATAATCACTTCACTCAATTAAACAAATAATGTCTTTTCACCAAACTCAAAGTCGGGGTACTCTGATGGCATATGATCATACTAAATAAGGACGAGGCCACCAAACATAAAATAAACACCTTGCAAATATTCATATAAGAATCAATTAAGTAATAACACGCAAACATATTAATTAGAATTGTAGTTGAGGACTCGATTACCTAATCATGTGGTTTTGGGTATGCTTATTACTCATAAAATTAAAGAGTGAAAATGAGGTTGTGATTACTCACCCTAGTGAATTTAATGGGTGAAAGGTTATAAATAAATAAGAAAAATCCTCTTAACTGAGCTGACAAAACCAAAATTGCGAGTTGATCTATAAAATTGAACAAAATACTTAAATTAACAAAACTAATAACATTTGATCAATTAAATCATAAATCTTGAGGGCTTTCTATAAACGTAGTAAAAAAGTATGTTTAAACGAGTGGTTCGGTTATTGTCGGTCCGAATATAGACATAAGGTCAAATTCGGTTATGACATGTTCAAAACATGAGAATTAATATAAGTTGAAGAAAAATCAAAAGCAAAGACGCTCAAATCGTTAAATAAACGAAAACCCCCAATTTAAACAACACATAAAGTCTTAAACGAGTGAAAACCAATCGGACAAATTACTTCAATCGTCGAAATTGATAGAGGGTTTTTCCTTGGATGATTTGTTACACAACACATTCACAAACTTACCCGGGATTCCATGAAAAACTAGAAGAAATCGAATGATGAAGACTATATGACTTTGAAAGTCAAAGGATGATGATCTTGAATATTAAAGCACCAATTTGCAAGTGAGAGAGTAAATCGAGTTTGGGTAACGTTTGAGCAGAAAACATGAAGGGTGTATATAGGTTCAATTTTTCTCAAGGACGAAGAGATCGTTTAATTAATGAATTAGGGTTTGTTAGTGGGTTTTAACAATAAAACACTAAATTAACAAATTATGGCTCAATCATGGAGGTTAAGTTAGGGTTTTTCATGATGAAGGTCGGTTATAAGTGTATCTTGAAGAATAATCTAGAAACTAATCGAATTGGATGAGATTTGGGTCAAAATTGGGTTAAGCTAGTTAAAAATAGAAGTTGTTGGTCAGAAGGTTGGTAGAGCATCGCTCTGGGTTAGGATACACCCCAACGAGATACGCTATGGGTGTATTTTTCTGATTTTGTCATTTCTGGCCCTGAACTTTCTAAAATGCGATTTTAAGCAAAAATAAGCAAATTTATGGGTTTACATTTCTAAACTGCATACAAACATAAAATAAAATAAACATCAATAAATACTAATAAATTCAAAATTCTATTGATAACGAAAGATCATATTACAATCCTGAATCAAGTAAAACAAAACGAATACGGGTGTGGAAATTGACGAATGTTACAATTTTTCCTACTTTTGGAAATTTCTTCACAAAATTAAAGAAAACTACAACATGCAATTTTTTCTTAAGAATGTAACAATTTTTAAGAAAATTTTCAAGTAAAAGTTTTTTTAACGAAACGCAAATCTTCGAGTGGTATGAGAAATGTTGCAAATGGATATATAGGAAGGGCACTCATATATAGGATGTACCATCATCGCTGTATTCACCATGCCCCTATTGTATCAGCGTTTGTACCATTTCCCCAAACCACCTTCCATTGCAAAGTTATGACATATAATTGTACGTATTATGATTTTCATGTGAGGATTTGGATAATTACGTGTCTACCAATAATTACTTGGATTGCCGGATGGCCCATATGATCCGTCTCATTGAGTGGGTTAAAAACATAAGTTTATTAAAATATATCTTGTTGTGGGAAATAAGATAACTAACAAACTTTTATAATCTTAACAAATAAAAAATAGAAACCAAAAATCTTTATAAATGTACGAAAAACATTAACAACAAAAATTAAATTGAAGGATTTAATTAATAGTAAAATCACCAACAAATCTTTTTCCCTTAGCTATGGTTTTGTCCCACTGGGTTTTCCTAACAAGGTTTTTAATGAGGCAGCATCTCCAAACGTATTAAATTGATAACCAATGGAGATCGCTATAAATAAATATTATTGTGGTTATCAATACCTAATATAGATTAGGCTTTTTTCCAAGTTATCTTCCCTATCTTATTGTACCTCATTGTAATACACACATACATCTCTTTCTCTTTTTGTTTTCCTATTAGGCTGGTTACAACAAAACGAAGAAGGTTGGCAGTTGCAAAAAAAAGTTGTGAAGCACGACCTAAAGTTTCTGTCTTGCATGAATTAGTTTCATGTCGGTACAAGATTCTGTGATTTTACGTTTACTTGGTGTTTTCGGTTATTTTATGGTCGTAGATGGCCATAGGATTTAGTTGATCAGATTTGGCTATCCCAATAGTCCACCTCTCTTTAGTCTTACCTAGAAAATTGGAGTCTCATCTTGTTACGTAGTTGTTTTGGGGTTACCATTGTGTGGAAACGATCACTTTATCTTTATTTGGTTAAGTTGACCTATAAGTCGAGTTATTATTTATTTAAATTGAATTGCCCCTCTTTCCCTACTTTGTTAAGAGTACGAGTCTTAGAAAAATCTAAGATATTGAGACCAACCTAGAGATTTATCATTAAAATATATTAGATTCTTGTTGGTATTTGTTATGCTCTTTCTAGAATTTCTTAGGGGTTTATTAGTGAGATCTACCCGGAGATCTAGTCGCCCATAATTATCTATATTCCCTAGTTTCTTATCTTAGACCCGGGTTTCCACATGTTCGTTAGCACCCGAGACTTGTTGATCATCATTAGGATACCGTTCCTAGGCGGTTCCATTTGTTATACCTGAAAGTTTCTGGTTAAGTTAACCGTCAGTTTTGTTGGCCTATAGTTTGGTTAATCCATGTGAGTCAAAGTTTAGTGGTCATAATATAATGTGTCAAACTATGTATGTTGTATTTAGGATTTTTATGAAAGTATGAGGGTCTTGATGTAAATATTAGGCGGTTATGGGCGGTTACATGGTAGTTATATAACCGCCATGGGTGGTTAATTAACCGCTTATTCGTTGTGTATTAATAGGGGTTGAGTGGTCATAGTCAAAACGATCAGAATTATTGTAAAGATTGTATCATCATATTATAATAAAGTTATTGTTAATTTCAATTCTGTATCATATATCCTTTTTCTTATTCAATCAAATGTGTAAAGATCATATCTGTGCAACAATTAGTAACTGAGTGTCAAGCTATTTGATCGAATCATCGAAAATCCGAAAAATGGTGGTGATTGGTGGTGGATTCCGACAATCAATTGAAAGATTAGTGGCGATTGGCGGTGGTTCCGACAATTAAATGAAGATTAGTGGTGATAGGCGGTGGATTCTGGCAATTAATTAAAGATTGATGGTGGCCGGTTGTGATTTCCGGTGAATAAGAAAGGACATCAGCGGTGGTATTCCGGTGGTGCAGGGAAACGGCGGCAATGGATTCCGACGGCATGGTGATAATGGGTTGTGATAATACCAGAGGGAAGGAACAGCAATGGCGGAAAATTGGTTGCAGCGGTGGTACAGTTCCAGCGAGAAAGACGCGGCGACAGTGGTAGTTTTTCGGTAGCGCGGTTTTCCAGTGATTTCAAGGCAGCGGTGGTGGTTTTTGTATTTTCCTACAGAAGACAAGGCTATTGTCTTATGGTTTTGGTTAACAACAGCAGTGGTGGTTCATTTGTGTTTGAGTACGAATCAGAAACCGAAAAGATAACATCAAGAGTGATTTATTCCAACAAAATTGGAAATTTTGTTGAAAGATTCAAACCAACAAGGAGAAAAAAGGGCTGGTACGGTATGATCAGTTTGCTTAAAACTTTTCAAGAGGAAACAAATTTCGATTCAGAGATAATCGAGGGTGATTTCGTATAACACGTTTCAAGAGGATACAAGTATCGATTCAGAGATAATCAAGACATGGAGAAAAATCAAAGTACAAGTAATGAAGATCAATAAGTGGATGAAAATCTTATTCACTTGAAGAATGAAGATGTTGAAGGCATGGATTAACAAATTAGGGAGGGGGAGGGGTAGATGTTGGCCTATAATTTGGTTAATCCATGTGAGTCAAAGTTTAGGGATAGGGCTGTAAACGAGCCGAGTCGGGCCGAGCCAGGCCCTGCTCGGGCTCGACTCGAACTTAACTCGAGCCAGCTCGGCTCGGCTTGATTTCAAACACCGAGCTGTGAAATTGAGCTCGAGCCTGACTCGAGCTAAACTAAAGGTTCTACCCTTTAACTACCAACTGAAACATAAAAACTAGTAGCATTTTCGGATTTGGGAAGAGCATTTGTGCAGAAATCATAAAAAAGCGTTGGAGAATCAATACGTAACTCAGATTGAGATGTACGTTTATTCAGTTAGTCGTATGGACCGGAAGTCTGGTTTATTTTATTCTTCTTATATAAGAAAAACTGAATTAGACTAAACGGACACAGTGATTAATCGTATTGCTTTTACCCGAACCAAAATTCAATAACAATTCAACACATCATTAATTTAGCAAATTAACATTAGGATTTTAAACTACCAGATTTCAAACAACATTAAACCCTAACCTAACAGTAAAGTAATTATATCAGAATGTTTGCTTCGATTTCAACCTAACAGAAGTAAAATTGAGGACCAAAGGAGAACCTACCCACAGATTATTGACAGCGATGGTGGTTGCGATCGGTGGTTAACAGCGTGACAGAGGTGGTGGCGGCGAGCGGTGTTGTGGCAGTCGCGTGGTTGTGCAGCCGCGTGGTTGTGGATGTCACGGTGGTTTAGCGGTGGTCGGACCCTTGAAACGGTGGTTTAGTGGTGGATGTCGCTGAATGAGTTAGAGGGGGGAGTTAATTGATATCTGATAATTTGAGAGAAGGGGAAAGAGTTCTGGTGGGGTTTTTTTATTTGGGATTTCAATATGACACGCAAAAATAACACGCATTGGTTAATTTTTAAAATTATGACAATGATTTAATGACACGTGAAAATAAATGTCATAAATTCTCTAGTTTTTAAAAAATATGACGTTTTTATGATGACACACACAATTGTGTGTCATAAATCGGCGCATGTCATTGTAAGCATGTCATTAAAGGCCTTTTTTCTAGTAGTGGGTACCATGGTATGAAGCTTAATTAATTTTCCCGTTTTTAAAACTTAGTTGTGAATTGCGGTTTTTAATAGTTTTATATATATATATATATATACTCTTGGCAGACAAACATGTTTAACGAAATGGTTGCAAGGTTCAAATCCCTATGAAGTTGTCTTGGTTAGATTGGATTTTCTCATATGGTAACATATAGTGCAGTATATGTGTGTGGCAACACATAATTAGAGTCCAACAACACTAATCGGGCATGTCTTATGTTGTCTGTATTTAGGAGTGTGTATCCAAAATGTATCATGCATCCATCGCCAAACACTTTACCAACAATATTACACCCTTTGAAAAGACTCGAATACGTACATCTAAGATCTGAATTGTAGTCAGTGAAACAGCATAGTTTAACAACTCTTACTTCATCAACTGATGCCTTTTTACCAAATCATACATATTAATTATCACTCACACGAACCGTTGATCCATTGATCCTAGTAACGACTAATCTCGTGTTTTGAAAGAACTCCTATATTAATTCAGAGGATCACCATGTAAATCTGTGTTCACCAACCATTCAACCAACATTCGATGCATTACAATCTTTATCTCCCTGTGCAATGTTGCAAAAGTCGCTAGGCGGACCCTAGACGGCTGATTGGAGAGTTAGGTGTATTCGTGGAGTACTCGGAGAGTACTCGAAATGGCAAATATAAAGAAAATTAGTTTGTAGATAATATATATATATATAAATGTCAAATATCATAAGTTTTACTAATATTTATAACAATATACGTGAATATCAAAATAAATAAGATAAATACATTTTTAAATAATAAATTATTCTAAAAATTGCTAATCATTAATTAAAAAGAGATATTTGTCTTTTAATATTATGTTTTATTTTTTTAAGCAAAAAATTAGACAAGTTCATCGACTAAATGTGATTCTGACTGAGGTTGACCACAGTTGATTGATTCGTAGTAACTAGACGGAGTTAAAGAAACACGCATCGGTATTGATGACCTATCTTGTAGCGAGTACTCGGGCGGCATTGTAAACCATCTTTTTTACAATATTGCCTGTGTATATATGTTCTTAAATGAGCAAAATGCAGATTTTAGTGATACTCATTGTCACTATCTTATGTCAATAATTAGTAAAGTCGGTTTTAAATATATGGGGGTTTTAGATACATGGGGCGGGATTATGATCGAATGTTAGTGGATTTACACTAAAATAATATATCTATAGATAGATTGATATCATGAAGTATTTTGTTGTCATGCATTTTCAGTTGGTACTAGAAAAGAAAATGCATGCTAAGCGACTTATGCTAATGTGCGTGTGTGTATATGTATAACCTTTGACAACTAACTACCAATGAATGACAATTTATGATGTAACGAGAATGTAAATCAGATACACGTAACTAGAAATATCTTGGGTAGAAAAATAGAATACGGAACTATTACCTAGTGAAAGATATTTTTGTGAATTTCTAGAAAGGAACGCTGGTGATAGGGCTGAGTCTACTTTTGCAAAAGAGAGAAGGGATTCACACGTCCAAAAAGGGAAAGTTTCATATTCTACCACTAAAACCTTCAATGGGAATAATAGATACAACACGTCCAAAAAGGGAAAGTTTCATATTCTACCACTAGAGCTTGCAATGGGAACAGAAGACAAACTCCATAAATGTCTTATCGCACCATGGACCATTAGTTATTAGATCCTTTACTGTTCATAGCCATCACTTTTATTCCCTCTTTCACAACTACATGCACAAAATGCTCATTACCATTAAGACATTTGACCCATCATACGAACGATTTTAATAATCCATACGATAAGTTATTCACAGATAATAATTCATCCTAGCAATTTGAGGAATAATGTTTTTAACTTTCACTTTCGTAGCCACGAGTAATCTAACTCGCATAATCATCATATTTACACTTAATTCTACTGGATTTCGCACCAGATGATGATTGCGAGCGAAATGAGGAAACATGCATTCCTAATGAACAAATTCGACCGGAAACCAAGTGTAAACGTATGATGGCTATGCTAATAGCCTGGATTGCCCTTAACAACGAAACGAAATTTAGGAGTGTCACCGGTAAGATTTCCCCTGTATAAGTCATTGTCAGCCAACATGGCATCAATTTGGATTATCAAAATCCAATTCACACTAATTTTTTGAGCTTAGACAAATATACCTATCCAATATCGAAGTTAACTATCATAAATGATTATTCTTACATTGGTTAGTGATTGTCAAAACAAGGTGAAATTCTTTGTGAACTCAGAAGGAATCTTATCACACCATGCTTTCTTTCTTTACACATTTTTGCGTCTTTTCTGGGGTCGGATTCGTTTAATCATTTCGTGTACAGATTCTTGGAAGATGGTAGACAGACAAAGGATACGTAGAGAGTGAAGCATGGGGGATTGATGTGTGGAGTGGGCCGAGATGAGATTGGAATAGTGTTGACGATAAGACGATAAGATGTGTGTGATTAGGGTTAAATTATGCCCATGCTTCATTTCCCACTTGTGGTCCGTCAGATTGGCTTTTATGTAAACTCTATATGTTTCGTGACAAAAGATCAAGAAACACTTGATAAACATAAAAAACATAAAAGATGCTCTCTTTAAATTACACAATCTTTCATATTTTAGTAACTTGTTCTTGTAAATATTACACAAAAGCCCAAGTAACCTTAGCATCCCTTTTCTCGGTAACATTTTTAAGAATTAAGGAGTAGTTATCTCTATGTAAATTTAATTCAGAGCCGGCTCAAGAATTTTCGTGACCTAAAGCGAATAAAAAATCAAGGGCCTTTTCTAAGAAATTTAGAGTTGTAACTTTCAAAAAAAAATTCATCCTGCTTCACTTTCAATTAAATTAATAGGTTAAACTTTTAACTAAAATAATTTCAATTCTCTTTAGATACTCTATTTTATAATATGACCTAGTCCATAATATGTTGAAACACGTCATAATGCAATTTGATCGGGGAATACTGAAAAACGTCATGTGAAAAACAACACACACATTGGTCCTTTTTAACATTGACATTTACAATTATGATGCACATATATCATTTTAATTTTGAGAAAAAATAAGCTGGATAAGATAATGTCGAATATTAACCTTCTGAGCTTGAAACAAGTTTTGATCGCTAATTAGAAACAAAAGCTTAAATTATTATTCATTTTTTAACAACATATAGCCATTGAATTAATATATAATTTAATTTAAGATTAGTAAAAAAATATAAAGAAAAAATAAACGAAAACCTACCGAACAGACTAATAGAAATAGAAAGAGATATGTTGATACTAGAGAGATGATTTATATATTTTGGGCTTTAATTGTTCTATTTCTTGAGGCTCTAAAAAATATTGGTTATGTGGAGAAGTAAAAGAATTGAACCTTGGTCATCATCACAAAAAAGAAACGGAGACATACTACCACCACGTTAGAACATGCTTATGATACCAAAATAAAAATTATATAAGTTATATATATAAAATGTGGGTTTTAAATTTTTTGAGGCTAAAAAGCCTTAGCTTGGGTTTCATATACTGCTGAGCTGGGTTTCATATACTGTTGAGCTGGCCCTGATTTAATTACATAGATGTGGAAAAAAAATAAGGTATAAAAGATACTATATACTACATGTGCAGTGATAAAGGTTTTAACAATAAAATTGTTGTCATCTCCATGATAGTTGATGTCTTCACGAAATAAATGTTGATCAGTTCTTTATAAAAGTAATAGAATATTTGATAAATATTAAACCTATGAACCTGTTACAGTATGGAGAGTAGAAGTCTCAACAAAGTATGATGTAGTCGACATGTTTGTCATATTGATCGAGTTCACTTTAGGAAGTATAGCTAAGGATGGTGTTAGGGTTCTTGAGAGGAACCCGGTTTAGGAGAGAGGAGACGAACAAAATTGTATGTGTGTTTTTTATTAGGTTAAGTTTTGATGTTGATTATTCTCTCCACACACACACACACACCCAATGGAAAACCATTTATTAGCTAGTAAGGGTAATACGGTTAATCAAAATTACCAAACTAATATATAATAAGGTATAGTTAATTATTTTGATCTATTATTATAAAATGATAATGATAGCCAAATAAATAAATATATAAAATACATTTATTCTTACATTCTCCCACTTGGCCGAGTAATCATTTATTATGAGTATTAGATAAGTCTGATCAGGAGTTAACACTCATTTTAGCTTTAAACTCAAACTGCCGCAGAGAAATACAGTCATTGAATTGAACATCAGCTCAAGACCCCCGTTAATCATACTGCAACCCTTATTAAAATCTAAGTAGTTACGATCAAAATTTTTAAGTAATCCCTTCAAAATATTTGATTTGCATAATAATTTGTCTATATGTCATTATGCATGTAGAACATATTAAGAGACATACAAAATTAAAACTGGTGTGAAAAAATTAATATTAATCATTCACAATACGATATACAGTTGTACATGGTCATCTATAAACCCCTCATGATTATAAGCGCTTTCATAATACTAATGGTTGATAGACCATTAGTTATCGGATCCCTAAGCATATCATGAATTTATTCGACACGAAAATTTAGTTTCCTCATAGTTAATTTCATATTAAATTTTAATGTATCACCTCTCAAATTATTAATGTTTTAGAAAACATGGTAGCTGACTTTATCACAGTAAGTCTTCAATATACAATATATATTGAATTAATAAACTTATGAGTCCTTTAATAAATTTTCAACAACATTCATTGATAAGTGTGTTATGATTAATCAACATATTGTCTCATTATAACTTATGTTGTTGTTATCAATTCGTTATGACTCCTGCATGAGATAAATTTATCTTCTGACATAAAAATAAATCCCAAAAATACATTTTGTTATCTTTAAGTATAACAAAATTTAGAGTAATCAACCTGTTTGAATCCTCACTTCTTCTTTTAAATTATAGGTTTTCGTTTCATTTAAAGATATCTTAATACTCTTTTAGATACTTCACATTAATCTAGACATATCCATTGTGTTTCATGACCTCTTTTTTTAAACTGTTTTATAAACATTTAGGGTGAAAAGCATGCTTATATATATATATATATATAGGAGGGATATTTTGATAACTTTGTTGAGTTTTAAGAACTTAAGAACTTCATTCTTGGCCACACATTAAGTTAAATAGATTAGATTATGTGGTTGAGATTAATCTGATTAAAAAATTAAAGTATGAGAGAGAATAAATATGTACAGTGATTACACAAATTTAAACGTCCGTTATACATATGTAATAAGTCGACTCAGTGTGTAAAAAATTCTCTAATGTTTTTTACGTATATATAACCTATATATATTATGTATGTGTAAAAAAATTCAAAAAAAAAATTACTACGTTGAGTTTTTTCAAGTTCTTAAAACTCAAAGTGGTTTTCATTTAAAATCTCCTACATATATCTATCTATCTATCTATCTATCTATCTATATATATATATATATATATATATATATATATATATATATATTTGAAAACACACTCTGATACGAATTACCTAAGTGCTAACACACGAAAAGTCCCTACATACACAGTAACTAATTATGAGCTGGTGAAATGTGGATAGTACTATTGATTATACATGACAAACTAAATTGAGTACGGCACGAATGCCAAGGTTCTACTGCAATTGTACAAACTAAATTGAGTGCGGCACGAAGCCGAGGTGCTACTGCAATTGAACAAACTAAATTGAGTGCGGCGTGAATGCCGAGGTGCTATTGCAATTGAACCAACAAAATGAGTACGAAGCGAATGCATAGAGAATCTACTACAATTATACATGATCGTATATTGATTCATATACGATATGTGGTGTTAGACATATCTACTCGGGGCATGTAGTGGGAGGAACGGGGACCAAAATTGTAGACATGAGTAGTGGAAGTCATGTAGCACAAATGAACAGTTAAGGTTTTACTTGTAGCTTAGCATAATAACATCACATACATACGTGCATGCATGCATACATACATACATATATGCATGCATACATACATACATACATACAAACTATGATTGTTCTGGATACGCATAACTGATTTCGTTGAAAACTTGTGAAACTCACCAACTATTCGTAGTTGACCCTTTTTAACATGCTTTTTGGGTATACCAGAGTTGAAATGAGATGTTATGTGCTATGTGATCAAGTGGTGTTCGATACCGTTGTAGATAGATTCAAACATACTAGTGTGAAGTAAAGCGAGTTGAAGGACCGGTTTATGCTATGTATCGCCTTGTTTATAAACAGAGTTAGAATGATATAATATAATGTTTCTATATAAATAATTACTTTTCTTTATAAATAATGGCAATGAAGAATAAAAACTTTCATCGGAAGAAAGAAGAGTTTTTTCATGTTTTTTTATGTTTGATACTAAGACAAGTTTTATTGTTTTTTGAAAGAGATTTTAGTGTTTGTACTCATGAATGTTTGACGTTTATTATTCAGCGAATGTTTAAATTAACTTTGATTTTTTGGCTATGTTTATGAGCAAATTCAATGACAATGCAGAACTGCTGGGTTCAGGGCCTTATAAGAAGCCAACACATTGCATCCGCTAATCCAATATGTATAGTCTTCCATTTTTCATTGCTGGAATCGAACTAAAAATTGAAAAAGACAAGAGGCCGTTCAAAAGGTATTGTATTTCCGAGACCACCAATTCCAACAAAAGTTCAAGAACCAATAGTGAGGTGCCTTTGGAAAAGGATGTAGCATAATGTTATACATAATTTGCTGAGGGTAGGATTTTGTAGGAGGAAATTATTGAAGAATTTTGAAAATTGTCGTCTAGATTGAATGAGTACGTTTTCAAGTTAAATTTGCAAAGTGATCGATCTTCTATTTATTGATATGATTTTGTTATGATTGCACCTAACTTATTTAACCGATATTAAATTCTATTAGTTGGCAGATGGAACACCTACCTAATTAAAATCCATTTATTTTAAATGCGTTTATCTTCTAATTGTTAATCACACATCTGTTTCAACTTATAAATGTGCAACTAATTTAAATTTATAAAATAGTTTACATTTTAACTGGTGAAAAATTAAGTATTTTTTGTTAAAAAAAAGAAAGAAAAGGTTTAGTATTTTCAACGGTTTAGTATTATAACAGTTGTTATACGCAAAATGTTTTAAATTTTTGGAACGGGTCTTGGTAGAACCGTTCCAAGTAATGAATATATTAACGTAATCTAACGTGAAGATGCTAACCGTTTTAAAATAATGGTTAAACCCCTTGTTAAAGGTTTTGTCTATAAAACAACGCTAGTTTCCTTCTTATTTACAACAGGTTGGGACAATTTTTCAAAATAAAGCAGTTCTCTACATTATATTTAACGGTTTGACCTTACACCGTTGTAAATCATATTTTTAGACTGGTATTGATTGACGTTTTTGCAATAGTGATTTATTATCTGTGTGTGTGTGTCGGGGGGGGGGGGGGTGAGTTAATGGGCGGATCTTTTCATGGACCAGACTAGGGCGCGTCCCCACCAGCTTTTTCGCTCATTAGAGTATTCTTTCTAAAAAAAATAGAAAATAAAGGTAATATGTATTCAGTCCGGTCCAACTAGATTATTTGACTCAGACCATCCAGATAATTTTAGTCCGGGCCATCCTTGAATTTTTTAAAGAAAGCCTAAGACATAAGCCCCATAGCCCAAGCTAAAATGATTTTTTTTTTATAAAACAAGAAGCAAATTAAACATCAAGCTTAAAACCCAGCCCTTAATATCTTATTGAATGTCGAAGTCGGAACGCCCTTAGGCACTGTCGCTGCTAGGTGGCGCGGGTGTGAAATCGAGCGGAACAACAACAAGGAATTAAGGTTCGGCACTTGGCAGGGACGATTGATGAAGATTAAGACTTTAGATACCAGATTCGGCCACTTATTTCACCATTTGGAATTTTTTTTTCCAATTTGGTAGTTTAGTAGGTTTGGGTTTGGAATAATTGAAAGAATTGGTGCTCGATTTTGGTCTCCTTTCACAGATTAGGAATATTAATAGTGTGTTTTGATTATGTGAATTCGGTATTCGAATATCAATTTGATGTGTTTTGATTTTTGATTTTTAGCAATAAAAATGTTCAAGAATCGTCTTCGCAATACGAAGTCAAATGATTATATTGCGAAAAACATGGTGATTTACATCGAATTAGAACTTGCTTAAAGTGTTGATGAGTTTAAAGAACTTAAATGTCGTTGAGCTGAGTTGTTATTCTTTTTCAGGTACCCATCCTTCCCCTCGCATGTTATCTTTATTTGTTAAAAAAATGATTTTTATGTGTAAGAAAAGGTAATTTGAATAATTGAATTTAGAGTCTTTATTGTTTGACCGACCCGAACGCATCGCCAACCATAAACTTAGAACTAGGAAAAACTTTTTTGGTTTCGTGAATTTCGGCCCAGCCTAATTAACCTAGATTGATTACTCTAAAATTAGAATGTATATCCTTTTGAAGAATCTAAAAATATTTTGTGATGGTTGTTTAAAGGAATATTATAAATGTTTGATTTGATAATATTCATTGCTTCAGCGTCCTGGTGCAAAATAGAACCAATTCTATTGATGAGATTCTCAGTACTTCTGGCAATAGGTGGTATAATGTAAATAGTAGGAGGTAGGCTTTAACATTAAAAAAAAAAATCTTAAAAGTCTTTGGGTAACATCTATTGGATGTAAGACTGACACGTGTTATTTAAGGGTCATAAAGACTAATTGAGCCAACTCTTCGTAATCACTAGGCTAGTTCGATGTATACTTTAAGTTTTTTTTTTTTCTTCCGAATAAGATTGTTTTTCACTTAGACTCATGCTATGGGCGTCGAGAGGGGGGCGCGGAACACCACCGGCGGGCACCGTCGGTGGGGGCGTAGAGGGGAGAAACGCGGTTGGGATGGCCGGCGCGGAAGAGGTGGGGGTGAGTCCTCTCTTTCTCCATCTTTGACACACACACACATATATACAGGGCCGGTTTTTGGGCCGTGCAGCCCGTGCAATGGCACGAGGCCCCAAATTTTCAGAGGGCCCAAAAGCCTTAAATTTTATTATATACTGTTTGATATGCAAAGCCCAGTGAAAAAACACCCTGACTAAAACTACACAAGCGATTGAACGATTCAACCATCGATTGAAGAATTATATTAACTGCCGAACGAGAATTCTAGGATCTAAGGTATGATACTATGATTTTTAATTTTTATTACTTTCTGTTATAAGTCGATGAGTTGACCTAATTTTATGCTTGCAAAATTGAATTTGAATTTTGGGTATAGTCGAACTGGAAGTATAATTTCTATCGATATGCTTGCAAAATCGTTTTTTTGTTATGGTTGATACAAAAGTGGGGTTTTGACTTTTTGATGATGGTCTGACATGTCGTTCATCTCTTTGGAGATGGAGGGTTGCTTCCTTTTTTTTTTTAGTGTTAATTTTTTGAGAGAAGATTAGAGCCAGTCATAAATAAAATGAAGTTATATATGAAATTTGTATAGAATTAGTATTTGGATTCATACGTTTGAATATAAACTTTTAGTTTCATGAGACAAAAAGTATTTTGTGTTTACTAATAGGAGACTTTTTTTTTTTAATTTCATGAGCAGATTGGATTTTAATTTTTCTTATAGTAATAATATCAAGCGGCTTAGTCATTTCCTTAATGCTATAAATGCATATAAAGTGCTTTTGACAATTCCGGTAACGTTGGCATCAACAGAAAAAAGCTTTTCAAAATGAAGTCGTTGAAGTCTTATTTGCGATCGACAATGTCGCAAGAAAGACTTAACGAATTGGCAATGATATCTATTGAAAGTGAAATATTAGAAAGTATGGACTACAAAGACTTGATCGAGAGCTTTGCTTCCCAAAACGTTAGGAGGGCCTTAAAATTCGCTTAAGTTTCATCATTTTGATATGATACATTTTTTTGTTTATTTTATAACATTTGTACACGTATGGTGGTTTTTTTAATATATAATAATTGATGAGTTTATATTATAAGGAAGAGGCCCAAAATTTGTCTCGCACGAGGCCTAAATTTTTTTATCATTCTCAGAGACGGGCCTGCATATATATATATAGAGAGAGGGGAAGTATAGAATGAAAACCCATTTGAGTTGTGAAAACCCTATATAACATCGTTTTTTTTTTGTTTTTTTGCACGGCGTAATATATGTTGTAAAATTTAATACAAAACATCGAAACATAAAAAAAAAACCATGTGGTTGAGAATGAGTTTCTAGAGTTTTCACAACTCAAGTGGGTTTTTTATTCTAACCTAACCCTATATATATATATATTCTCAACCATATGTTTTTAATTAAAGTTTGAATCATCTGGTCCACAATTAAAGTTAATAAAAAATGTAAATACAAAAATAATTTTTCTCTCTGCTGAAAACATATATAAAAATTAGTTAAAAAATGTTAAAAAATAGCAAACATTTTTTTTAGTTTTCGATGTTTTGTATTAAATGTTACAACATATATTACGTGTGTAAAAAAAAAATGATGTTACATAGGGTTTTCACGGATTTTCACAACTCAAGTGGGTTTTATTCTATACTTCCCATATATATATTAGGGGCACTAAACCACAGCGGGGCGGTCTTCGAAGTGTCGTTTTCTACGAGGTGATGATGTGGCACAGTGGAGAGGCTTTGAAGCCCCCGTCATTGCAGATAGCCTTATGGTTATCACAGCGTTACCATAAAATTCACATGACGCACCAATCAATAACCAATGTCCAGCAAGTCAAGTAAATCATGCTTAGATAGCCTTTAGTTTATGATAAAAAATTAGTGGAAACTAAAAGTCAAACCTTCGTTCTTTTCTGGCAGCATCATCTTGAAGACTATCCCACTCACGATAGGAAGAAAGAAAGATGGTGAAGTTCCTTTTCAATGATAAAAAAAGATCACATAGTCCCTATTTATATGCTTAGACTCACGTGTTTGTGTTATTTCTCCCTTCATGTATCATCTAATTATGCTTAGACTCTTGATTATAATCATATATGCGTACACACATAACAAACATATATGGAAATGCACTTGTCATTTTTCATAAGCAGAAATTGAGTGACAAATAGCTGAACACACAGTTCGCGGATTTGAATGTGTAAACATGCTAAGTTGAAACTAGATGTAACACTTGTCACTTTTCGATATTTATAACTTTTGTAAATTAATTTCTATCTTTTCACCTTTGTCATTCTGTTCTACAGTTTGGGGATGCCGTCCCGTGGGGATCTTCTCAAAAAGTTTCTATGTTTTTCCGTATTTAATTATTAGTAAGTCATCTCACTCTCCTACCTTTACTTTAAAGAAGGGACATGTCCGACAACCGAAGAGGAAGAGAGAAAAATGGATGTTGACAGAAGATAGAGAGCACAGAGAAGCATGAATTCATCATTGATATTGCATTCACTCCTTCGTGCTCTCTATGCTTCTGTCATTACCTATAATTTCCTTTTCCTTCTTAGTCAGCCGGTGTGCTTCAATTCTATATCATGTGGCGGCTTGAAAGAAAAAGGTTGCAAGGTTCATTTACATAAATGAATTAGCGATCTAACTATTTATCCAATTTCCAAAAAGTTTCATCTTAATTTTGTTTGATATATCTTTATGTATCATCATTTGATAAAATATATTTTTATCAACTAAAAAGTTGTATTTAAAAATACAAGGAGAAACATGTTACATTTTACCCCCTTGAAAGCATCATATTTGACACGCAAATTCCGTTTCCTGATTCTTAGCTGAATCAAGATCGTGAGCCAAAACTGGAGCCTAACATATTGTTAAGACGATAAAACGATGGCCTGCTAGGTTACATGCATATATATAGTCCTAGGGGTTGCACATATTGTTTAGAAAAACCCATGGCAGATTTTTAGGACAAAATACATGTTCTGCACTTCTGCTAATCAATTTTGTGCAGACAATTACAGGTTTTTTATAATACTACCACTATTACAAGCTAAATTTTCATCTCCATGTAAACTAAGTAGTAACTGATGATGCATGGTATTATAGTTTGAAAACTCTCATCTTTCACATGATATTGTTAATTACCATGCAATCAAGAGAGGAATTGTTGATACTTTTTGTAAGTATGATGTTGAGTGGGATCAAAGTTTGGTTAACGATTTGGACCAGTTAATTAAAGGGTTTTGCTTACTACTTTCAAAACTTTTTTAAATGCTTTCCGAAAAATTAAGGTTAAAAAATGTTTTTGTTTTACTTAATATGTATTTAGAAATCAAAAAATTGAGTTCCTTAAATATTATGAAACAAATTAATATCCAAATTATATACGGTAATAATTTTAACTTTCACATAAAAGTATTTTTTTTATATGCTATTAATTTTGCTTACACTATAAAAGATAGCAGTCGGGGAACTTGTCTATGCAATTTAGACTAGTTCGTGATATTGGCGGATGATTGAATTTATATCAAAACAATCACATAATTTAGAGTAACCTAAGCTTTAATCATTTATTATACCTGAAAAATATAACTCAAAAATCTTAATCAATAACGGCTCTCTTATGTTAACTTGAACTAGAATAACACGCATATATATAGACTAGGCGTGTTCAAAACTCGATATCCAGAATTTCAGATAGTGGATTTAAATATCCGAATTCGAATCCAAAAATTCGGATATCCGACTTTCAGATATCCAAAATTTCGGATTTCGAATATCCGAATTCATAAAACAAAAATAAAAAAAAAATCATGAAACCCAAAAAAAAAATGCATTTAGAACATCCTTAAGATCTCATACAATACACCAATTGATTCCAAGATATAATAATCTCATAAAGTACATGTTTTATAAGAACCCAAACACTCACCGTTGTTTACGCTGTGTTCCCGAGTTTATTTATGAAAAGAAAAGTAAGGAAAAGAAAGTTTTCTCTTATTATCTTTTCTTTTGACATCTACTCATTCTCTTTAATTTATTTTCCTTCCAAATCTTTCTAGATTGGAAAAATACAAATTCTCTTAAAATACTCATAATTTTCTCTCTCATCCCCTCATTTTCTTTTTTTTTATTGAAACTCGTAAATACCCCTTTTATATTTTTCTTCCTTTCCTTTGTTAAATGAAACTTCAGAACATAACATATTTTTTTCTATCCCTTCTTTTCCTTCCTTTCCCTTCTTTAGAGTTGCCAAAAGTGAATCTAAAATCAAAAAAACACAATTTCAAATTTTAAAATCGCATTAGGCGATTAGGCTTTTTCAGATTCAACCATATGAAGATGAACCACTAAAAGTATGGAATATGTAATAAAGAAGATATGAAGAACTCGGGAAGAATCGACGGTGGTCGTAATCCGGAATAATGTTTAAGACCTCCAAGCTTCAAGAGGAAGATGGATGTGGCCAAGTAATTTGGTCAATAGCTGGTTTTCTTTCCATGCCGTTACTTATATATATTTAAGTGTAATAGATAATTAAAAAATAATTAAATTTAAAGTTTTGGATATTTCAGATAACCGAAATATCTGAATAATTTTAGTTAATATCTGAATCTGAATCCGAAAATATTGTACAATTGATTAATTCATAGACTTCATCTAACCGAAAGGTTATAAACCAACCGAAAGATTCAAGAACAAACGTTCTTTACAATATTCTCAATCTAAAAAACTATCAATCCTTATGAACCTGGACATTCTTAAATAATAGAAATTGTTACACATAAAAAGGAAAAAAATAAAAGCTAGCCAAAATTAAAGGAATTAAAATTATAAATAATTTCATATTATTATCTTGTAACTTATTCCCAAACTTCACTCCAATGATTCCTCCTCATGAACCATATGTGGTCAATTCAATGCGTGTTAATTCTCCTGCTTGCATCACCCCTCTTGAAGAAAGACTCGACCTCGAGTCTTGTAAAAGCTAGTTTTTCACATTTTTTGTTTTTTGTTTTTTCTTTTATATAGACAAATAGATAGATTGCTACCATTGAAATAATACTCCTCCTCCCCAATGTTTCAGTCCCGGACATGAAACCCTAGTTTAGTTTCCTTCAATGGTTACACCCCGTAAGTCGAAAAGGATTCTTTTACTGCCTCTATCGGCGGATCTGCAAATAGAAACCCATCTCTTCTCCGAGTACGCGAACCACCAATGTTTTTGTTGATGCCTTGGTCAGCGACTCTTCGAACATGGAAACACTTGACTTCATGTACAATCATTTGAGCAACCAAAGCTCAGATACCAAATTATGCTGATTTCACGGCTTTACTCAAATGACTCAAACACAATTGATTAATTCATAGACTTCATCTAACCGAAAGGTTAGCAACGGATCGAAAGGTTCAAGAACAAACGTTCTTTACAATATTCTCAATCTCAAAAACTATCAATCCTTATAAACCTAGACATTCTTAAATAATACAAATTGTTACACATAAAAAAAGAAACAAATCAAAGATAGCCAAAATTAAAGGAATTAAAATTATAAATAATTTTATATTATTATCTTGTAGCCTATTCCCAAACTTCACTCCAATGATTCCTCCTCATGAACCATATGTGGTCAATTCAATGCGTGTTAATGCTCCTGCATCAATTTGGATATCCGAAAATTCGTATATCCGAATTTTCAGATAAATTGGATTCGGATTTTGGATATTTCGGATTCGGATTTTTTTGAACACCCCTAATACAGGCACCCAAACTTGGTGAATATATAATTACCATAAACCCTACCCCCTTAAACTATCTTGTTTAATAAGCCATGGGCCCATCCTCCACTTACTTATGAAACGCCCCTATTGCCCACCAGCTTGTGGGTCAATTGGGAAATTAGCCCCAACATTCACCTCCTAATTTCCGAATCGTTTTTGGGAAGACTTCAAGTCCAAGTAAATATATAATCTCCTAAATTTTTAGCTTTCTACAAGGCTTTAGCTAGGATGTTTGCGCATTGTTCATTCCCGCTGATGTGTACAACATCTACCTCTTCAGCTATGACACACTCTCGAATAAAATGTAACCAAGACTTGATGTGTTTCGTTCGACTATGAAACATGTGGTTTTTACTAGGAAAACAGTCGATGTGTAGTCAACATTTTATTTGATGATTAGTTGTGACTCTTTGGTTAGCTCACTTAGTAACTCTTGAAGCCATGCGGCTGTGGCAGCAGCTATATACTCAGCATCAAAGGAGGAAAGAGGCACAATGCCCTGAATCTGTGAACACCAAAATAGCGACTTGTTTCAAAAAGAAAATATATGCCCCGTTGTGCATCCACCATTGTTCTGGTTGATGTTATGACTACTATCATAAAAACCAACTAGTCTCGTCGATCCTTCTCTTTCATACTTTATCCCAAAATGCATAGTTCTCTTTACATAACATAGTATGTATTGGTCATCAGCCCTTGAGATTCTGTTAATGGCTTTGCATGTAGTGACTCACAACCCTAACTGCATATGTGAGACAGGGTCGGGTGTGAAGTAAATGTCGTAGGCAACCCACCACCTTTCTTTTCTTAGTAGGATCAATTTCATCCTCATCCCCGACCTCAAAAAAGGTTACCCAGAATCTGAATTATTGACGTCAAAAAAGTTTACCCAGCGTCCGAATGAATGAGGGTTGGGTTACTTGTCTCCTTCATTCCTGTTTGATTTAGGATCTTTCAAGCATAAGCCTCGTCCTAAAGCTTTATGCAATTCTGTTCCAGTAACACTTCAATTCCAAGATAGTATATTACTTTTCCAAGGTTGGACTTCTCAAACATAGAAGTTGTAGGGGTATGGTACTAAACCCGGCTTACGACCTTAATTTATTATGTCTGGCTTATTTTATTATATGGACTAATACAATATTATTGGGCTGAGGGGGTTTTGTGGAGGTAACCCTAACTGGGCTAGGCCCATTAGGGTACCATGATGGTGGCCATGAGGCTCCCTATATAAGGAGGTTTCCACCTCCTTATTAAACAGGGGTTGTTGTTCTCAATAAGAGCCACCACCATAACCATTTTTGTGTCTGTAAACAAGAGATCCTTGAGATTTCTTAGCAGTCACCTCCACACCCCCAAAAGCCATTGCAGATCTGAGCGGAGAAGGCGATCCGAGATTTGGTTAGATCTCAAGCTACCGGAGAAGAAGATCGAGTCGTGGTTCGTTCATCTCGAAGACCGAGGAACATCGTCTTGGATCAGGTCAGATTCATTTCATGTTTCTTCATTGGCGCCATCCGTGGGACCGGCAACGAGCTACCCTTCGATTTTCGTCTCGGTTCTCAGATCTGTTCATCCATTATTTCAGATCTGTGATTCTTTTTTCTCCCAAGAAAAATCCAGATCTGGAAGTTTACAGAAAGATGCTTCAAGATTTGTTCTATTAAAGCTCAAAAAGATCCATAGATCTAAAAGATGCTTCCAGATCTATGCAAAAATGAAGCTGAAAAAGATTTGTAGATCCAAAAAAGAAACTACCTGATTCGGACGGTCAAGCCTCCGGATCTGTGATGGTTTTAAATTCTCTCCACTCCGAGCTTCAGATCTATTTTCGAGGAGGAATTTTTACACGATCCAAAAACTGAAAATTACAGATCTAACTTTCAATTTGTAGATCCAAACTATTAAGTCTAATATCTATCTTACCTCGCTCGCGCGAGACAAGACACATTAGACTGGGGGGGCTTGAAGGGGTATGCACCCGCCTTAACATCGAGCGGGGCGGGTCAACCCACAAGATATAGACAAGAGGCTTGAAATCAGGATGTCATGAAGACACAAAGCCAAAACCTATGCGCAAGCACATGAAACATCTGCGCGTGGCGCATATCACATGCACACAACACACACATTTAGTGTGAGAATAAAGAAAAGACCTAGCGCATCCCCGGGATAGGCGCATAAAGGCCGTGCGTAAGCGACACACAACAAATGAGACAATAGTCTAATCCAAATCAGGATAAGGACAACCATGATTGTACTCATCAGACAATCTTCCAGAAGACAACATGTGGGTTGGAGGACGACTCCATGCCTTTGGTTTTGCGCAGAAGACTTCACCGCCATGCATGCGCACCCGCGAATCCTCACTACGCCGCCATGCATGCGCGCCGTGAATCAGCATTCTGCTACCATGTATGCGCATCCGCGGGTCCTCAATACGCTGCCATGCATGCGCACCCGCGAATCCTCAATACGCTGCCATTCATGCGCACCCGCGAATCCTCAATACGCTGCCATGCATGCGCACCCGCGAATCCTCACTACGCTGCCATGCTTGCGCGCCGTGGATCAACGATCTGCTGCCATGTATGCGCATCCGCAGATCCTTAGTATGCCGCCATGCATGCGCGCCGCGAATCAGCATTCTGCTGCCATGTATGCGCATCCGCGGGTCAATACACGCCAAACTTAAAGGTTGGGAATCCTCATAAACCCATACGGCCATGCACCAAACTTAAAGGTTGGGAATCCTCATAAACCCATACGGCTACACGCCATATTTAAAGGTTGGGAATCCTTATAAACCCATACGGCTACGCGCCAAACTTAAAGGTTGGGAATCCTCAAACCCATACGGCCATGCGCCAAACTTAAAGGTTGGGAATCCTCATAAACCCATACGGCTACACGCCATATTTAAAGGTTGGGAATCCTTATAAACCCATACGGCTACGCGCCAAACTTAAAGGTTGGGAATCCTCATAAACCCATAAGGCCACGCGCCAAACTTAAAGGTTGGGAATCCTCAAACCCATAAGGCCACGCGCCAAACTTAAAGGTTGGGAATCCTCATAAACCCATACGGCCATCGGCCGCGCGCCAAACTTAAAGGTTGCGAATCCTCATAAACCCATACGGCTTCGCGCCGAATACAAGACCGAACGCGGCTCCGCTCCGCTCAACACGCCATCATGATTAAACCTCTTATAACCCGAAGCAAAGAATACATATGCAAAAAGGTACATTTGGGAAGCACCGGGTCCAAAAAACCGTACAAGCACTCCTAATAAGTCCAGAACTCCAACTAACCGCTTGCACGCCCAGGAGCAGCACTGGACTAGGGGGACTAGTGGAGGTAGGATCCTAAATACCCGGCGGGTCCAGTTTCCAATTTTCTTATCATCATCCAAGAATTTCATTGAAAAACCTATCATCGGAAAAAACAAAAACATGGCGGGCAATTAGAGTCCACGCCGCCTCCTGCTCCGGCAAGCAAGCCGCAAGTTGTGATGATCACCGTGGCACAACTCTCCGCCACCGCGCATGCGCTCGCCGTGGTTCAATACAATGCTAACATTCATGCGCATCACGACAAGTGAACCTCGCCACCGGGTAATGTCATTGCGCCACCACGCGTACACGCCACCGCGGATAACCATCCGGCCGCCATGGTGCATGCCACCATGCATGAGTTCCACCGCTATGAAGCAGCAGCGCGCCATCACGCATGCGCGCTGGCGCCGAGCACCGCACCACCGCGATCCAACACCTCGCCACCGTGCATGCGCATCGCTAAACAACACACCGCCATCATACTTGCGGATCACCACTACGCAATCACGTCACAGAAGAACACTGCGCCACATGCGTGGGCGCCGTCGCGGAACAACACCGCGTCATTATGGATGGGCGCCTCCAAAAATTTGGTTTCTTGCATCCGCATCACTGTTCAAGCGGGAAGACATGAAGGCCGCCATCACGAAGACCACCATGTTTGTTATTTGTATTCCGTTCACGGCGTGTCAACCGCTTTCTCATGCGCATAGGCGGACAAAAACAGGCACAGCGGATTAACACCCGCCACCGCGGATCACATACACACTAGCATACCAACAGCGCCACTGTAACGCAACAACGCCACTATAGCAGGGTGAAATACAAGCCCCCCACGTATCAACACCGCGGATCAACATTCTGCCACCGCAATCGCAGATCAACCTTTCCGCCACTCTACATGCGCACCGCCATGATGCTTGCGCGCAGTCGCGTATCACATTCCACCACCTATGAAAGATTCCAACGCCATGCATGCGCACGCAACCCTTCGCCATGTATGCGCACTCAACTCTCCGCCATGCATGCGCGCTCAACTTTCAGCCGCTATGCATGCGCGCACCTCAGATCAGCACTCCGTTAGACGAACACCGATCACCGCGGATCATTATGAACGCCGCGGGTCACCTATGAACATTCGCAGGTCACTAATGCAAGTTAGTGGATCAAAATAACGTAAGTCGCCTCTGCAACCTCCTGAAAGCTCCAGCATCTGCGGCCACGCGCAAAACATAAAGGTCGGGAGCCTAATAATATCCCAAACGGCTACGCGCCACACTTAAAGGTTGGGAATCCTTATAAACCCATATGGCCACGCACCAAACATAAAGGTCGGGAGCCTAATAGTATCCCACATGGCCACGCGCCAAACATAAAGGTCGGGAGCCTAATAATATCCCAAACGGCCACGCGCCAACGTAGGTTGGGCACACCTCATAATTTGCCCGAGGATGGGAACCTTGTAATACATCCACTTTTAGTTGATATGTTTTTGCAGATTCGGCTACGAGTCGCACAAGCACCTATGACATTATTATTATCTGGCCATTTGTGCCTCCATTATTATTTTGAAGACAAGCCGGGATAGTCATCCTGCGTAGAAGAGGCCCTTGTGGGCCAGTCATTATCATCATATTATAGCTCATAAGCCGCAACTCGCGCATGCTCCATTATTTTATAGCTCGTAAGTCGCCTCGCGCGCAAGCTTCATTATTTTTATAGCTCGTAAGCTGCCTCGCGCACAAGTTGCATTACATTATTATCGAGATGCGCACTCTATCCTTTATCAGGCCCCGCGCCACTATTGTTATGATGCGTGTTATATCTTATTCATGCCAGTGCACCATTATTATCATAAGGATCACAACATGTCACAATCATGGAGAAAACCTCTCAAAACTCAAAGACAATAAAGACAAGGCCGAAGAAAGGGGAAAAACCGCCTCATATCCTAACACACCTTATGAAGTCCAGCGCTCCACCTAAACGCTTGCACGCCTAGGAGCAACACTGGACTTGGGGGGCTTGTAGGGGTATGGTACTAAACCCGGCTTACGACCTTAATTTATTATGTCTGGCTTATTTTATTATATGGACTAATACAATATTATTTGGCTGAGGGGGTTTTGTGGAGGTAACCCTAACTGGGCTAGGCCCATTAGGGTACCATGATGGTGGCCATGAGGCTCCCTATATAAGGAGGTCTCAACCTCCTTATTAAACAGGGGTTGTTGTTCTCAATAAGAGCCACCACCATAACCATTTTTGTGTCTGTAAACAAGAGATCCTCGAGATTTCTTAGCAGTCACCTCCACACCCCCAAAAGCCATTGCAGATCTGAGCGGAGAAGGCGATCCGAGATTTGGTTAGATCTCAAGCTACCGGAGAAGAAGATCGAGTCGTGGTTCGTTCATCTCGAAGACCGAGGAACATCGTCTTGGATCAGGTCAGATTCATTTCATGTTTCTTCAGAAGTCATCCCTTTTTTATCGTTAACAATACTCAAACTCGTTCCCTTACAAATAAAGTACTGACATAAACAGTGGCGGCCTAATGTTTTCTGATGTCTCAAGCTAACTATCAAGTTAGGGGTCTTTTCACAAAAATGAAAATTCATATAAATGCTCCTCCTTTACCTGGGCTTGGGACCGGCAATATTAACTAAAAAAGTTTATAGTTGATGAGTTGATTTTCATTTTTAAGTTATATCTTGTGTGTGTAAAAAAAAGTTTACACGAAATTTTCTTTTTTTGTTTTATTTGATAAAAAGGTTTAATAAAATAATCAAAATCAAATTCTACACGTGGAACTCGGCAAGTCGTTTCAATTTCTCAACTTAATTCTAAACCTAATATGTAGATCAGCCGTGAACGATAAACTAGTAAAAGAAAAGGATGCATTGATATATTCATTTGATAATTTTAGATTTATAAACCAAAACTTTAGGTCAAATACTATATTTATTTAACGAAAAATCAATTAAAATATTTTATATAAATTACTTGACTAAAAAAATTGACTATTGTCACCTAAATTTTTTAAATTATAAAATTATTTTGAAGGAATCTTGTAGACTCGATGCAAGATCTTTAGCATTGTAATTTTTATTATAATTAAAATATGTAATATATTAATTTATTTAAAAAAAATGTGTGGCCTCAAGCCCTTGCTCGGGTCACCAAAGCATTTGGGCCAGCAGTGAACATAAACTACAGTTATTAGTAAATATTTTCCACCCGTCTTCATGTACATGAATTGATCAAGCAAGCATCGAACCAACTTCATATCCTTAAGTATCTAATCTAACGTGGTATTCTGTGTAAGGATTTAAATAACTTGTATACTCTATATTCTTTGCCTTGTTTTTCAAATCCTTTTGGTGAAGTTACATACACGTCTTCTTTTAATATAGCTCATGTCACACCCTGCCAAGGCAGAAACGCAAGATGCAAAGGTCATGGTTCTTGTAGCCTTTGTTTATGCGAAAGCACTTTTAGCGACACATATGATTCCGAGATTGTTTCCGGAAAAAAATGCTTAAAAACGTTAACATAAAGTTGGTGAGTTCACAGGTTTATTGACACGATGTAAATGATATCTATTTGAAAGCCTCACTAGTAAATAAGTGCTAGAGATCCTTTGGGAAGCAGTTAAGCGTATGTGTTTTATAATGTTTCATAGCTATCCTTAACAACTTTGTAATTGGTTCGAAATGTTTTATAGCTTTACTCGAAAACTATAGTAATAAAATTATTCAAATGTTCGAGCATTTTCCTTGAAAACATTGATAATATATAAATGTATATATATATTGATAATATTCGACCATTTTCCTCCGAAAACATTGATAATGTATAAATGTATATGTTCATAACTAGGTTACGTGCCCGTGTAATATACGGTCGGATAAAATAAATGTTAATACATCAATTTTTAAATTGTAGTATAATTGACGATATATGTTATGAGAAGAAAGAAATTAGATATTACGTTACTCAACTCAAATTACCACACGAGAAGATTTTTCAAAGTTCTAAAATGGCACTTTCATATTTTTACATAGTAAATGCAAGAGTTTGTACTTTGTAGTAGATGCAATAGTTTGTTTTACTTTGTAGTTTGTAGTATAATGTAGTTTGTTTGAGTTGAAGATGAAGATCATAAAAAATAAATTAACAAAAGCAAAGAAAACAGTTATAAGAGTTTTATTAAATAAAAGCTCATATGTAATAAAAAACTAAAACACCAAAATCGAATAACAACAAAGCATTTAAAAGCAAACAACCAACATTCATAACAACGAAGTGCAACATGTAGCAATACAAAACATCTAAACATCAAATTAAACCATTCAAACTTGTTTATGTAGTTACCAAAACAAACTTTTCATGTCCACATGTGTTTTAAACATCAATAACCGATTTCTTTTACTGATCAACTTTTGAAACCAACAAAGTATCTTCATTGAAGTCATATTCAAATATGCATTTCTTGCATGATGGAAAATATTACCTGTTGATTACATGACAATGAGACTTAACATGGTGGTCTCAATTGATTTAATACAACTAAACATTTATTTAGAGCTTTAGTCATCTTCTCCTTGTTTTCATTTTGTTTCGTTTTACTCTTCAATCTCCAAATGCACCATAATATGGAAAATGAATTCCATAATAACAAATAAATCATCAAACAATTATAAGAAACAAACACAATAAAAAGACCAATTAGACGTAACCAAAATAGGGCATCAATGAGGCTTCATGAAACACTACATGTTCAAATTGGAGCAAATTGCATAGCCCAAAAAATTTGACCAAAGTTTCTATTTAAATAAAAAGTAAGGTAGAAAAATAAAAAGAGGGGATTCAAATCATAGAACAGTCGATTAGGGATTTATCTGTCTCTACCGTGCCTCTATCGTACCGAAACCCAGATTAAGAAAGGGTACACCCTCTATGATTTGTATTTAAGACAGGACATGTATTCAACAAATATCGTCACACCTGTTAGCTGTTGGCGCTTAGTCATACATCTAATGATTAAGAAGGTTCGGTATTAAGAAAAGTGTGTTATTAATATCTATTAAATAGCGAAAGTGAGTGTTTTTCGGTCACATTTTTGTAAATTTAGAAAAAAGATACTATTTGGTTGTAAAATCCAAAATATTTTCAAGGATCAGTTAAAATAGCCCAAATAAGTGTTTTGTAAGTCTTTTTCAGCTTAACGGATGACACAACACTTGTTTTGGAACTAACTTTCGCGTTTAAAATCATAGCGGATAGTTAAACAAGTATCTTTTCATTTAACTAGTTTGCTATTGTACTAAAGCCATAATATCAATATGTTAGCTTATAATATACGTATATCACTTATAGGTGCCCCCCAGGATATTCGGGTCATAACCAGACTCGTTTGATTATCCGTTTGTTCGAGATGCAATAACCGGTTAATCGTTTATTCGATAAATACATACTAAGGTGTACCTGATTATGTCTCAATGGTCATTCTTGAACACCGAAACCATGCTCGATAAGAAAAAAATATGTATAATTCTAACACATTTAAGCACAGAAATACATAAAGATGATGAGACTTATTAAAGACTCAAATAACACAAAATTTGACACTTGGTGAGGAAGAGCTGATTCGAATTGGTGAAATGAGATCATTTTTCAGTTTTAATATAGTTTCTCCTTGATAATTTGGAAAGATCGTAACTTGGGATCATATTAACTTAAAGTCCACCCCAACATATCATTTTAGCCTTATTATGACACATAAGTTAGGTTAATGGTTGGTAAGTTACTTAACATGAATTCCATTACATTAGTGATATGATTAGTGGTTAATTATGCATAAGACTTATATGGACCCAATTTATCAGATATATGATGCCTCTTATCTCTTCTCAAAGCTTATTTAGCTTTCTCTATATCACCCCAACTTGATTTCAACCCCCTAATGTTTGGTCAAAAGATTTTGATGATTGTTCATTTGTTAGACAACCTAGAAGACATATATATATATATATATAATTTCAAACTTTAAGGTTGAACAATGGACTTACTGTCCATGTAGTTCGGTCTTACATGCCTCTCATACAAAGTGTTGAGGACTTATTGCTTGACATACTTACAGCCCCACTTTGCGTTGTTCTAACTTTAACCCCTTAAATTTGGATTTTATCAACAATTTGTTGAATTTAAAACTTTTAAGCATTTATGACTGTAATGAACTTTTAATTATTGCAGTTTGGGTGACCAACTAATAACAGCCTTGTGTATGACTAGATATTAACTTTTCTGCCTTTCATTTGGGAGAGATTCATATAGAAACATGCGTAACTTCTCAAAATGTGTAATGATTTAAACTTAGCAGATTCTCTAAGTATTTATCGTTTTAGCTTTTACACATCATAGAAAGCTACCAAATACATCAATGACTAACCTTATTGTCTGTAAGCTTAATTTTCCATGTGCTCAGATAGTCAATTGACTATCATTTGCCAAATATACTGGATCAATTTTCTTTTAATACAAGTCTTGATTATTCAAAGCATTGAACTGAATGATCAATATTATTTCTCATTGTTCATTCACCAAAAGCCTTTAGCTCTCATCAAAACATTTTTACACAACTTTTCAAATTTTTGTTTGATTTTTTTCATATAAGCATAAATAAACAGACACAAAGAGAAAGAAAAAAATCTTTTTGACCTTTTTGAAAACTGACTCAAAATAAAACTAAAAATCCTTTTGGAATTTTAATTAAGGCATAGATATATTCACGCATAGAATGCACACAAGCAAGAATAGATATGGCACGAAGTACACAAGCACACATCCTCAATTAGACCTCATAAGAGTTGATCATTCCTAAGGCTCTTAATAGAAAGTTGAATCTAGTTTTGTCTAGTGGTTTATTGAACAAATTTGCAAGATTTTCACTGGTCTCAACCCTTTTCATTTATGTAAGTCCTTTCTCATTACATGAGTGTTTGATAAAATGTTATCTGATTTCAATGTGCTTGGTTCTAGAATGATGCACATGATTCTTAACTATAAACATAGCTGCATTATTATATATAAAGATAGGAGTGTGTATGAAATTTAGACCATAATCCAACATTTGATTTTGAATCCATAAGACTTGTGCACAGCAAGCAAGCGTAGCAATGTACTCAGCTTCAGCAGTTGAAATCGACACGGTGGTCTGCTTCTTACACTGCCAGGATACTAGTCTGTTTTCTAGGAATTGACAACCACCTATTGTAGATTTCCTACTCAAATTACACCCAACATAATCACTATCAATGAATGCAAGAAGATCAAAAGAGTTGTTCTTTGGATACCAAATCCCAAGTCTGGCTTTCCCTTTAAATATCTGAATATTCTCTTAACTGTCAACATGTGAGAGACTTTTGGATTTTCTTAAAATCTTGCATACACGCAAACAACAAACATGATGTCAGGCCTGGACGCTGTCAGATACATTAATGATCCAATCTTGGCTCTATATTCATGTTGATCAACTGACTCCCCCTTTTCATCAGCAATCATCTTTTCATGTATATCCATTAGGGTAGAAACAGTCTTCACATCTTCATATTTAAACTTAGAGAGAACCTCCTTCACATACTTGTATTTGTTGATGAAAATACCATCATCCTTTTGTTGTACTTGCAATCAAAGAAATAAATTCATTTTCCCCATATAGCTCGTGTTATACTTTGATTTCATAACATTTTCAAATTCGTTACACATTCTATCATTGTTTGAACCAATGACGACAACTCATCATATCAAGCCCTTGGAACTTGATGTAATCCATAGAGAGCTTTCTTAGCTTATAAACTCTATCCGGATAATCAGGATCCTTAAACTGGAGGTTGAGTGACATACGCCTCCTCATCTATTTTACCATTCAAAAATGCAGATTTGCCATCCAATTGATACACTTTTATCTTTCTAGAAACATCATATACAAGAAAAATCCTTATGGCCTATAGTCTTGCCACAGGTGCAAGGACTTCTTAAAAAAAATCAAGAATTGTGGTCTATCCTTTTTCTCTTCCACACTTTTGTCATTTGCGAAGTTCTCTTCCGTCTTATCCAACTATTAATTTATCAATGCGTACTCCGGTTCTCTTCCAAGTCACTTCCCTAAGTTCTCTCCATTTTTTTCATATCTTCTTATTTGATCTGATATATCATAAATGTTACTATTTTGCCTAGTAGGAAGCAAAAGCAAAATTTTACACGTACAATGCTTTGATAAAAAGATATATAGTTTAATATGAACAAAAAATTACAAGTTCGAAATGCGCGATGGAAAAATATGTGCATGCCATTATTGACTATTTGAAGAGGGTCGAAATTTTCAATTTGTATCGAAAGTTAAATGGCCAGGTCATAGTAGATGAATAAATAGCATTAACAAGCATCATTATTTTGACTAATTTGTGAACGTTGTATTGTAGTTGTATAGCGATATCATGGTGCATAATAGCTATTGAAGGAAATGGTATTCACATATTGTTTCCATAAAGTATTCCGTGATTTTTTACTATTTCCTTAATGTTATTTTTTTAGTAAGCTTCATTCTCTGTACACCTAATCATTGAACAATGAAAATTACCAGACCATATACCACATGAACATTATCACGGCATCAGGGTTTTAATCTAGTAGTAAACATTAGTGTAGATATAAAACTGTGCTTAGAGCTTGTGAGTTAGACATTAAAAAAATGGTTAAAGAGATGGTAGTTTAAATAAATACCACGAGCTCCATTTTGGATCACACCTTTTCATATTATATTAGAAAGGTTTAAATTAAATATTCTCAGTTACATGTGCATATTTAAATTTAATCATCCAACATTCAGCCAGAGGATGATTTTATTAAACTAATATAGAACAAACATTATTGATAATACACTGGTTTAACAAGAATACAAATTACCTTATGTATGTATAGATCCTTTATATAAACAGATCTGATCCCATGAAACAATTTTCATGAAGATTTGTGAAATGATGAGATGATGATTGAAAGAAAACGAAACGGATTATATAATTGGACACGGATTAAGATAGTTCATGAGAAGCTGAAAAATTCTTATAAATTTCAGACATGAGTCTGATCTCGAAATCATCTCCTGAACCGGAAGTCTTTGATTTGGATTTAGTTTTCGTGGACTGATCTTGCTGTTCCGAATCAGGTCGATCAAAGTTGAAGAGCTTCTTGATCTTCCAAAAGCGGCCACGGTGGCTACCATCTCCAAACCTAGCAGTCTTTATGTCTTTCCGGTGAGCAAGGCTGCCTTCAAATTTTCCGTCGTAGACTTTCCTCCTCCAAGCTTTATTAATATCAACCGTAGTAGTTGAAAAGCTTCTTGTTAGGCTCTCCATTTCTCTTTTTAAGTGTTATTTTGAGAGAGAGAGAGAGAGTATGAATGAATTTGTTGCTATATATAGACAGAATGAAACAATTGAAAGTCAGTTGGATAATTTGACAATTATTAAGGGTAAAGATATAATATTAGTTAATTTTTAAAGGAAAAGTTAAAATATAAAGGGAGACAAAAATAAGAAATATGAGAAGGATTTGTGGTCAAATAAAAAACTTCTAAAACAAAATTTCAAAAAAGTAATAAAAAAATCATAACCCAAAATATAAATAAAAAAAAAGTTTAAAAGCCAAAAATGTTTCCCTCGTCATTCTCGTTTCAAAAAAAAAAAAAAAAACACTCCGAAAAGACACAATGCAGAGACAAAAAACACAATGACGAAAATGAACAAAATACACAATTATAACTAAAAAAGACACAATAAATCGCAAAATATAACACAATCCCGAACAAAATATAACACAATATTAATTAATATAACAGAATATCAAGAAAAAAAGACACAATCAATGACGAAAATAAACACAAAACACAATGATAAACAAAAAGACGCAATGATCTTTTTCACTTAACATTGTGTCTTTTTCGATTTTTTTTAAGAACAAGGAAGACGGTGGAAATATTTTGTGTTTTTACTTTTTTTTTTCCTTTAAATTTTGAGTTATGATTTTTTATTTATTTATTTTTAACTTATTTTGAAGGACTTTTTTTTGTGTGACTATAAATCCTTCTCATTTTTGTCTTTCTTTGTAGAATAACTTGATTCAATTTTCAAACTCGAAAAACCTGACCAGTTTTAAATTTTCTGATTTGTAAAATGCTCCGTTTTAAAATTCTTTAATTTTCAAACCTGTATAATGAATGTTACATCTTTACTATTTCATGTATTTTATACATTTATTGCATTTAAAACAAGTCCAGGGGTGTAAAATGTCAAATTCTAAATTTTGCTAAAAATCCGTCGGTCGCGTTATGCGATAGGCTTGCCTTTAACTTGTCGCGCTAGGTCACGAGCTTTAAACATGCACGTACCAGAAGTTGGTCGCGCTACGCGACAGACATACCCCGTTAGCTCGTTTAAACACTAATTCAAAACAATTTTAAAGATATTTCAACTCGTTTTTATGACAATAAACTTGTTTGAATAGATTACTTATGTTTCAACTCAACTTTTATGATCAAATTCCAAGTTTGAAACATATTCAACTCCATTAAAAAATTTTGAACAATTTAATCCAGTTAAAACACCTATAGCTCAATTCACTATACATAGAGCTCCATTCCTTCTCATTTCATTTTGTCACAACTCAATTTACAAAATACTATTGTTATTATCTCATTTTGGTGATTTTTACCTACTTTGACCTCTCAAAGTCAAACTGATGAAGTTAAAGACTTTTTCTTATTATCTTTTGTGTTCTTTCATCGGGTAATTGTATTTTGTTTTCTTTACATTGCAATCATTTAAAGCATGATGCTATGTTAACATTAGTATTAGTTTATCAAAAACAAACTCGACTCGCTTACGCGTGCATTCAGTTTCGGTTTAGTTATTTTCACTATTTAACATCTGAAACACATTCTTTTCTTCATATCTTCTTGAAAATAATATTTTTATCAAGTTGGAAATGAACCCAACATAAAAGTTGAGTTAGGGTACGACCGGAAACGAGCTACTTGCTTAAACTCGTTTTTATACTTTTAGGCCCAGTTGGGATTTTTCTTGAAACGAGCTGGAGTTAATAACATGACTAAGAAATATTATAACCCAACTTTATAAATGATTAAAATTAACCAACTTATATATACGGCGGAAACTCTAAAAATTTACAATTATAGAGTATATATATATTTTTTCTTTCAAAGGTTTAAAACACTATACCATGAACCGAATCTTCAACGTATTATTTTCTTAAATCCTATATTGAACCTACAAATAATTTCTAGGACCACGCGTTGAACCGAACTCGCCCGGTTAAGCTCGCATAAATGCTTAATTTCATCTTATGTTCGCTTAGCTTTATCAAGTGGTTTTCAAAACCTATTTTTAACGCATTACAATACTTTGGGTGTAGCATATCACGAATTTTACCTCATTGGTTATGCATTTGTTTACAAACTGATTCGCATTTATCGTCCGTGTTAATTTTATTCTCGCATCTTGTTTATTATATGTGAGTGTGTGTGTGTGTGTGTGAATTATGTGCAACGTGTTTACTATTTTTATGGTGTAATATACGTAAACACAAATGCATACACATAGTGGGGGGGTCCGACGGGACTTACGTGCGCCGATTAACGCTTCAACTTCAGTTGTTATTCTTAGTAATTTCATTTCCACTATTACTACGACTTCGGCTAAAGGAACGGGAGGACGACATTATTTGCATTTATTTGCTTTATGTCAGAATATATATTGTATGACGATTGTTGAATTGCACTTGATACATACACACACACACGCAAAACTTACGAAAGCTCACCAACTGTATGTTGAGTCGGATTTTCGATAAGGAAGATTGAAATCTTCTCAACCTCCTCAGGAAATCAGCTAAGTATGGACTTCGAGCAAGCTTGGACGATCGAGCATGGTTTACTACCTCGAGCAAAGTCTTCAGAACCTTTGGTGGTTAATTCTTCTAAGTGTTAAGGCTTCGAGCAAGCTACACTTCAACGAGCAAGAGTGTTCTTCTATCTAGTATGGATTGCCAATCGAGCAAACAACTTGATCATTCAAGTTATAACTAAGTGATTCCGAGCACAGGATGTTCGAGCACCTGGTGACTAGCATGGATGCAATAAGAAGATGTAATATGTTCAAAGCAAGGCTTCGAGCATGGTTCAGTCCCCCGAGCAAGATTTACATCCGAGCATGCTAAAGATTGTTCAATAACTCTCTTTAGACAAGACTGAAGACATCAAGAAGAATGAGCTTGCTCGATGGACTAGTTCGAGCAAAGCATGGATTAGTCAAGAGGAATGAAGCTTGCTGTAGGAGAATATCTTCACTGAAGATATTCTAAGTAAAGTATGCTCGAATACACTTATCAAGCATACCTAGCATAGTGAGTCTGCTCGAGCAAGATACTTATCATGCTCGAAGACTCTTACACTTGTATTTGGTTTTGTCTTTCATTATGTAATATTTGGGGATTGTAGAAGGAATGTCAGGGTCTATAAATAGGGACCTAGGTTCCCATTTAGGGCACGGATAACAACGCGACACACGGATTACGAGAAAACATTCCAAAAAGAATATTCCCTTTTGTTTCTTCGTACCGCTGCCGCCATCACGAAACCCTATACATTCTATTTACTATTTCATTGAATGACTCATTTAATATAATGAATCGTTGTCTTTGTATCTGTTCTTAACTGATTATCCTTTATTGTTTCGTTTATTATTATATCACACATTCATTCCCATCCATTGGATATCCTGATTCCGCCGGGATATTCAATAGGCGTTTGGGTTATTGAGTCTGTGTGTTCTTGTCGACCTTTCTAAGGTGTGCACCTGACTCTCGGTCCTGACAAGTGGTATCAGAGCTTTGGAAGCTCGCTGAAGGCCACGGGACTGAAGGTATGTGATAAAGCTTGAAGCTTTACTCTGTTTGTCTACTTAAAAAGTCAGATCTGCTGAAATGGAAGACCAAGAAGTGTCTACTAACAAGATTCCAAGACTACTTGGACAAGAGAACTTTATTAAATGGAAGATGCTTTTAGAAGCCGCTGTAAACTACAATGACCCGGAACTCTGGACATCTATTACAGATGGAAACTATGTTGCGTCCATTGCTGCAAACAACAGTGCCACTGTAGAGCTGAAAATGAAGAAAAGAGATGACAAAGCAGTATCTATGCTGAAGCTAGGTATGTCTTGGGAAATATTGACAACTGTCAATTATCACAAAACTGAAAAGGATATGTATGACGCAGTTGTTGATATGTTTGAGGGCAATACAGAACTGAGAGACATTAAGAAGGATAGACTGAAGCAACAGCTGGATAGATTCAAGTTCAAAGATGGTGAATGATTAAAATAAGTTTTGCAAAGGTTCATGGTGATTGTGAAGGATATAAGAACAACTGACCTGCAAATCTCTGATTTTGAGCTAAATAAGAAGCTTCTGTCATCTTTATCTGGTGAATGATATACAACAAGAAAGTTTATCAAGGAAAACACAAACTTTCCCAACCTTAAGTTGGATGATATGATCGCTTTCCTCAAAGCTGCAGAACATGAAATGATTGAGAATCACATGATTAGAGAGGATAAGCCCGGTTTTCTAGTGACAAATTCTCTTGTAGCACCAATGGGTAACTTCTCTGTCAAGAATCAGCAATCACCAACCAATCATTGAAGAGCCAGCTTAAACAAGCTCAGTATATGGAGGAAGTCAGTTAAGGTTCAACGTGCAAATGATAGAAGATGACACAACCTCATCAGCAAGTGGACTCCCTCCTTACACACCAAGCAATACAAGCCATGGAGCAGACTATCAAGCTCTATTTTCCATGTTCACTGACTCATATCATGCTTTTGTGGCCAAAAACCTGATCAACACAAGCATTGTGCAAGAAGACCTTGAGCAGATTGATGCTGATGACTTAGAAGATATGGACATTAAATGGCAGGCTGGCATGTTAGCCGTGAGAAGCAAGAGGCTGTATAACCGAACAGGAAGATCAAGTTTCTCTGGACCCAATGAACGAATAAGGTTTGACAAATCAAAGGCAATTTGCTACAACTGTCAGCAACCTGGTCATTTTGCCAGATATGCAATCAACCCAAGCAAGTGGGAAACTAGGTTAATCAAAATCAGTTCTACAAGAATCAAAACCAAAACTTCCAATGTCAGAGAAATCAATTAGCCAATCAAAATCCCTACCAACAACAGAACAGACCCCAGCGACAACCTTTCCAAGCTCAAAGAAATAACCAACTACAGATTCATAATAACCAGAACAGAGTCAATCAAAATACTGTGAATCAGGTTAGAGATCAAGGGAATGTTGCAGTTACAAGGGTACCTCAAGATGGAGAGTTTGATTGGAGTAATCATGTGGTAGAGATGGAAAAATTAAATGTTGCTTTAATGGCCAAGGTGCAGGACAAAGCAGAATCTTCAAATGCATAGGTACATTCCGATATCTCTATTTCTGATCTTCTCCTAACTATTGATTAACTTAATCAGGAGGTTGGAAAGTGGAAGTTAGAATGTGGTAGAAAGGAAGCCTTTCTAAATGTGTATGAAACTAGTGAGGCAACCTATGAAAACCAGATTAAGGGATTAGAAAAAGACTGTATGCAAGCATACAGAACTCAATCAAGAATGAAAGTTGAGATTGAGGGACTGAAGAAGATGTATGCAGATGAGAAACTTAAGAATGCTGAACTGATAATTCAAATGGATTTCCTGAAGAACCTAGTGTCTACTGGAAACATAGTTGGATTTGTAGACAAAATGACAGATGAAGAGAAGTACAAGAAGGTACCACCACCTTTTTGTGATAGTTATCCACTGAGAGTAGACAAGGAGAGTAGGAATGAGTATTTGAAACAGTTTAAGAATATGTTTGAAGACAGAACTGAGTTTGTAAAGAGGTATGAAGATGTAATTGTTGATGATAAAGGAGAGTTTGTGATGAAGCAGAATGTGAAACCAAAAGAGAATGAGATTGAAAAGAAAGAAGATGAGAAAAAGAAATGGAGTGAATACTCTAGTGATGGAAGTACTTGCAGCTGTGATAGTACCAAATCATCAAAATGCAAGAAGAAAAAGAAGGGATCAAACAAAAAGAAAGATGACTTCCACTATTGCCAAAGATGACTCCCAAGATGAGGAAACATTATGAACAGATGAGAAGGGAGCATGTGGTATTTGACATTTGTGCAAGACCTCAATCAGAAGTCAAGAAAAAGAATAATGTACCTCAGAAATCTTCATATGATCAAACGCACCCATCAAGTTATCCAGTTTTCTCTAATCATGAGCTGTTTGATATTGGGGATGTGGATCATGTGCCAATGAGGAGATATTCAGAAGAACAAGAAGGAAGCTCTTCAAGAACTCCATCCAAGCTAAAGAAAATTGTGTTTGTAAAAGAAAAGTATCCACAGACACTTGACATCAGCAAGCCATCAAGATGGACTTCTCCAATTCCTTGTGCCCAAAAACCTCTCTAGGTTTTGACTTCCCAAAGCCAAGTTACAGAATCAAAGACATGAAACTGCTTGAAGACATGGGGAGTTTTGCCAAAGTCTGGTGCAAGAAGTGTGATGCCTACGGACATCATACTGATTCTTGGTGGATTGCTTAGTGTTGGTGCATAAATGTCAGTAGTTCATAGTCTAGTGTCTGTAATCGAGTCTGTAATATTATTTATGTTTTTGTTTAAGCGAAGTTGTTAACAAGTTCGCCTAGGCGAACTTGTTGAACAAGCGAAGTTATGGACAACTTCGCCTGAACATATCAGGCGAAGTTGTCGTGTATTTATATTAGATGTTACGGCTTGGTTTAGGGTTAATCAATCAGTGAGTTAGTAAGTTAGTCGTTTGAGTTGACGAGAGTCTGTATCAGTGATTCGTATCACGTGTTCGGTTATCAATATAACGTGTTCGTTTATCGTATCGTGTTTGTTTGATTTGCTTTCTACACTCGTAACGATCTACGCAGGGATTCCGCACCTGAGTAGACCGCGATATCTCGTGTGATCCGTCCAGGGAACCTACAATTGGTATCAGAGCAGTTGCTCGATTGTGTGGTTCGGGATATTCATGCGGGTGTAGAAATCGTCCCGTTTCGACTATTCGCGGGACGTGTTTTCTGTGTTTTTGATCATTCTTACCTCCTACCATCGTGTTCAAGCCTTTACACCGTCAAAAACCTCGTTAAAATCCGATTTACAGATCTGCAGAAACTTCGTGTTCATCAGGCGAAGTTGCCGTCACTGTGCGTAGGGTTTCGGCGAAGATATAAGGTTAAGCGAAGTTATCCACAACTTCGCCTACCTTCTCAAGTTCGCCTATTTAAGCAAAGTTCTCTTCAACTTCGCCTACCTCTTAAGTTCGCTTACCTTAAGCGAAGTTAAGAATCAGCGAAGTTAATCAGCAGTGTTATCAGCGAAGTTCTTCAGCGAAGTTCTCTACAACTTCGCCTACTTCAAGCGAAGTTATCCGTAACTTCGCCTACAGTACTTAAAAAAAAAAAATTTCTTAATTTTTCAGGTTTCTTACTCTTCGGGAAAGATGTCGTCGATCAACATCTCTGAGTTAGTGAAGATGGAAGTTGAAGCAGGGTCAGCTACCAAGGCCCCAAGATTGCTGAAGGGAACCGATTTCGTTGCATGGAAGGATCGGTTCATACAGTACGTCAAATACCAGGATGCGAAGATGTGGGTATGCATCCAGGATGGTTATATTCCACCAATTATGGAGTATGAAGGTCGTGACCAAATCAAGAAGTACAGTAAAATGGAAGAAGAAGAGAAAAAGATGTATGAGGCTGAGAGCAAGGCCCATGCTGCTATTACTATGGCTCTTCCACAAGAGATCCTTCATACGTTTAGAAAGTACACATCAGCAAGAGAGCTTTGGGAAGCTCTTGAGAGCAGATTTGAAGGGAATGTAGGAATCCGGGCTTCAAAAATAAAATTGCTCAAAACCCAGTTTTCAGTCTTCAAGTATTTGAAGAATGAATCTTTAGATGATATTATCACTCGATACTACCATCTGATGACTGAATTGAGCAACTATTCCATTTCCTACCGAGAAGAAGAAATAGTTGAAAAGCTTCTAGATGCTCTCCCACCAAAATGGGAGATGTACACTGTGCTGATGAGGGAAGACAAAGACTTTCCCACATATGATCTAGAAACGGCAGTCAACAAGCTCAGAAGCTTTGAGCTTAACATGGTCAGAAAAGAGACACCTATGGATCAGGTTCAAGATCCAGGTATGTATGGAGCTAAAGTCAACACTAGCTCAGGATCGAAGACTGAATCGGCTGCCTACTACTCGAAGGGAGAGTCGGGCGCAAACTCATCACATGAGGGTCATGTGTCAGTCAACACAAATGGTGATGTTTGCTATGTAGCAGCTGGATCGAGTGGTTCTCAACCCCAGGTAAGCAAGAGTAGTTGCTCTCCAAGTTCTCCCAGCAACAACTACTCCAAGATGCCTATGAGTGTCAAGTCTGCTGAAGAGCAGTTTGGTCTCTATGCTTCTTTCATTGCTTCCTATGAGAACTACATTCAAGGGAAGATTGTTGATCCAGCTATGTTGGATGAAGATTACGATCAAATTGATGCTGACGATATGGAAGAAATGGATTTACAATGGCAAATGGTCATGATCGTGAGAAGAGTAAAAAGGTTTATGTGGAAGACCGGAAGGAAATTTGTCGGTGGAAAGCCGGGGTTTGACAAGGCAAAGGTGAGATGCTACAATTGTCAACAAAACGGTCACTTTGCAAAAGAATGCAGGAATGAGCGTGTGGAACGAAGTCAGGGTAGGTCTCCACAGCAAAGTGAGGGTAGAAAAGATTATAGTGCCATGATGTCTAGAGCAGATGGAAAATATAACTGGAACCTGCTTTCTAAAGAAACTTTTGAGCAGGCAAATTTGGCAAAGGTAGAAACTGAAGAAAGTGAGAAGGTTACCGGAGAGGAAAAAGCTCTTATGGCAGACGTTAATGACCAGCTCTCCGAGGTATGTTCTAAACCAAATTGTTCAAAATGTGAGAACTTGTCTGAGCAACTAGCAACCATAACCGATCAGTATGTTAGGTTGGATGCTGAATTTAAGACCTTAAAAGAAGATCATCACTTTATTAAATCAAGAGAAAATAATTATAAAATTAAAATAAAAGCTTGTGAAAAAGATGTTAAAAGTTTAAAAACAAAACTTGCTGAAAAAATTGAAGTGATTGATTTAAGTTATGAAGTTTTGGAAGACAAGACCAAACTAATTGCTGAGAGAGAAAAACAGATTGCTGACCACCAGGTGAAAGTGGTGGAACTGAATCGAAAACTGGAGCAGTTCAGAAATTCTTCTGCTATTCTTGATCACCTTGTTAGTGATCAAGGTTCCTCTGTTAAGAGAGGAGGAATCGGTTATCATGAGGTTCCACCACCGTTCAATCACAATTACACTTTTAACCCTAGTGTTCAGAAATCTGTTGATTTTGAGGTTGCTCAGACAGTGCCAATTAAGGTAACTGTTAAAGAACCAAATGTTAGTAGAGGCGAAACAAGTTCGCCTGTTTCAAGTGTTGAAATTTCTGATCAGAGTCCAGTCTCGTCAGATTCGGATAAGTCATCCGAGTCTGGTAAGGCAAAAGAGGAGGTTGTGTTACCCAAGAGTGGAGAAAAAGATAAAAAGAATAAAAAGAGTACTCCACTAAACCCGTACGTCCCACCATATGTGAGACGAACAGGCGGTAATATAGCCTCGACATCTAAAACACCGGTTGATAAAAAAGTTGAGCATAGGTGTTGTTTTAGATGTAATCAATTAGGACATCTTGTTGCAAATTGCCCTCTGAAGCAGCGATTCAGAGGTGTAAGGCCTACTAAAGCTGAGAATAGACCTAATAGTACTTATCATGCTCCTAAAAATGAAAACCACTTAAAATTCAAAAATGTAAATAATTCAGGTTTTCATAGAAACAAATCTCAGTTTTACACTTCTAATAACCAAACCACAAGCTATAATTCTTTCAATTCTCAAAGGTTTGGAAGGCCTCACAATCAATCTTCAATGAGATATCCTAATGGGACTTACAGGAGTTACCGAGATACTAACTTTGGAAAGCCAAAGTTTGGGATGTATAGATCCAAGACCAATTGGTCTTGGATCCCTAAATTCTAATCTTTTGCTTCATTGTGCAGGAACAGTTGAACAGGGCTGCCAACAATCTTTGGGTTGTAGATAGCGGCTGTTCCCGGCACATGACGGGTAACAAATACTTGTTACACGATTTGAAACCTGTTCAAGGAGGGAGAGTTAGCTTTGCCGGTGAAAGTGGTGGCAAGATTACTGGAATGGGAACGGTGTCAAACGGAAAGATGACTTTGGAGAAGGTTAACTTTGTAGAAGAATTGAAGCACAATCTGCTGAGTGTGTCGCAGATTTGTGATAAGGAGTACACCGTTCACTTTACGAAGAATGAGGCGATTGTGTTGAAACCTGGTTTTCAGATACCAGAGGAGTGGATTTTGATGAAGGCTCCACGTGAAAGAAATACATATATAATGGATATGAGATCAACTGAAATGGCCACGGCAGAATCATGCCTTATGACAAAAGTGAGTGAAACAGAGTCCGAATTGTGGCATAGGAGAATAGGGCACATTCATCTTCGGAAGATGAACCACATTGTCAGGAATGGACTTGTGCTGGGCGTTCCCTTGAAGAATTTCAATTTTGAAGATAAATGTATAGCGTGCAAGAAGGGAAAGCATCACAAGAAATCCCATCTCACCAAGAAAGTCAATTCAATTGCCAGTACTCTGGAGTTGCTTCACATGGATCTCTTCGGTCCCGTGAATGCAAAAAGTCTAGGAGGAACTTCTTATTGCTTGGTGATCACTGATGACTACTCACGATATTCGTGGGTGTATTTCCTGAAATCAAAATACGAAACGGCTCAGATGGTGAAGAATTTGATTACCAAAGTTGAGAACGTTATGGATAAAAGGGTTAAGTTCATCAGGAGTGACAATGGAACGGAGTTCAAGAATTTTGAGATGGAGATCTTCTGCCTTCAGAGAGGGATTGAACACCAATACAGCGCTCCGTATACACCGCAACAGAATGGAGTGGTTGAAAGGAAGAATAGAACATTAATTGAAGGAGCCAGAACTATGCTGGCTGATTCGAAGCTTCCTGTGGTGTTTTGGGCTGAAGCTGTTGCTACAGCCTGTTATGTTCTGAATAGAGTCTTAACTGTTAAAAGACTTGGTAAAACTTGCTATGAGCTTATGCATGGGAGAAAGCCCAACTTGAGTGGTCTTGAACCATTCGGGTCCCCTTGTTCGATTTTGAAGACAAATTCTAAATTTGGTGAAGTAGCCGATGAAGGAATCTTAGTCGGTTATGTTGTTGGGACTCCCAACAGACGTGTCTTCAATACATCGACCAGCAAGGTTGAGGTGGTGTGTAACACCGATATCACAAGTTACCAACCGCCAAAACCAAGCAACGGACCTGCTGAGTTTTTCGACTATGTTAAAATTTTTAAGTCTTTTAACATACCGTATTTGGATATTGCTGAAGAAGAAGAGAGAGTTGCTACGAAGATGATCCTTGATGAGGAAGAAAACCTATTGCAAAGACAACTGATCGATAAATGTCAACCTTCCTCATCAAATGCTGTCGATACCCCTGCTACCTCGACTGAAGCAGAATTTTTCAATCCATTTCACTCTCAGCATGAAACAACCATTGACGAGATCTCTTCTAACTTGGAAGACAATTTGCATGTCGGTTCTGTTCCGACCACGAGAATTCATAAAGATCACCCTTTGGAGAATGTGATTGGTGATGTGTCCTCCGGTGTACAAACAAGACGTAGCTTGAATGAGCACACCTGTGTTTACACAAGCATCAAGGAGACAGGGATAATCAACGAATGCTTGTACACCTGCTTTATCAGCCAGATTGAACCGAAGAATTATCAAATGGCTCTCAAGGATAGCTCGTGGGTCGAAGCAAGGCGAGGCTAGTTGTGAAAGGATTTAATCAACAAGAGGGGATTGATTATAATGAAGTGTTCGCTCCTGTCGCAAGGTTGGAAGCCATTAGATTGTTTTTGGCGTTCGCTGCTTATAAGAAGATGAAGGTATTTCAGTTGGATGTGAAGAGTGCGTTTCTGAATGGGAAAGTTGATGAGGTAGTGTATGTTGAGTAACCTCCGGGTTTTCCTGACCCAGACTTTCCTGATCACGTGTACAAGTTGAGCAAGGCATTGTATGGACTACATCAGGCACCTCGTGCCTGGTATTCAACTTTATCAGATTACTTGCTTGAAAATGGTTTTGAAAGAGGGAAGATTGATAGCACGTTGTTCGTTAAGAGAGAAGGAAGCGACTTCCTGCTGGTGCAAGTCTACGTGGATGACATTATCTTTGCTGCATCTAAAGTCTCCATGTGTCAGGAGTTTGAGGACGTCATGAAGAAAAGGTTTGAAATGAGTGCTATGGGTGAACTAACTTTCTTTTTAGGATTGCAGGTTGATCAGAAGAAGGATGGGATGTTCATTCATCAGACCAAGTATGTCCATGATGTGCTCAAACGCTTCAAGATGGAGGACAGCACTCCATTCGACACTCCAATCTGCGTCAATCACAAATTGGGTGCTGAGTCAGACGGTGATGCAGATGTGGACCCAACTCAGTATCGGGCTATTATAGGTTCTTTAATGTACTTAACTGCTTCTAGGCCTGATATAATGTTTGCTGTTTGTCTTTGTGCTCGTTTTCAGGCAAACCCAAAGGAATCTCACATGAAGGGTGTGAAGAGGATCTTGCGGTATCTCAAGGGCAAACCGAAGCTGGGGTTGTGGTACCCGAGAGGAGGAGACTTGGAGCTAGTCGCTTACACAGATTCTGATTATGGAGGGTGCAATCAGAGTCGGAAGTCAACAACTGGAGGATGTCAGTTTCTTGGTGGCAGATTGGTGTCGTGGCAATGCAAGAAGCAGACTTCAGTCGCAATTTCAACCTGTGAAGCAGAATACATGGCAACATCCAACTGCTGCTCCCAGGTTCTTTGGATTCAACAACAATTGCGCGACTATGGTCTGAATTTCTTACTTACACCTATTTGCATTGATAACACAGCTGCTATCTTAGTAACTAACAATCCCGTGAAGCATAGTAAAACTAAACATATTGACATACGTCATCATTTTATACGAGATTGTGCTGAGAAGAAACTGATTGTGCTTGAAAAGGTGGATACGCTTGATAATTTCGCTGATCTTTATACTAAAGCGTTTGACAAAACACGATTTCAAAACCTTATCGAGCTGAATGGGATGATCAATCCCGAGTAACCATGCTTTTCATGTTATATTTAAAAAAAAAAAAAAGTCACTATCGCTTAAAATATGTCGGTTACCTCAGTTTGAAGGACCTGTCTTCGGATATGTTTTGGTCCTCATTTTCTACTTGTAGATTTTGAGGATTGCCATTAACCAGATGACTGAAAGTGACCGGGGCGGTTTATGATGAGTTTTCATTTTTTCGCTTAAAATTAGTCGATCATACTTAGTTAGAAGGACACATACTAGTATGTGGTCGGTCCAGCTGATCCATTGGATCTTCGGGATAGCCGTTTACCTGAAGACTTTGTTTTGGTCGGGGCGATTAATGTTAAATTTTTTTTTAAGGGAAATGAAATTATTTTTCAAGTCTACTACTTCGTAAGAAGTTCGTTAGCTATGTTTAACAGAAAATTGATCCAACCTTGGAAAATGATATATATACTGATTCTGTGTGCTTAACTAGTGAAGTTATTAGGCTTAAAAGGCTTTAGGACAGTCATTGTATGTCATGGCAACTTTTTATGGTGCGTAAAAGTAAATGTGATACAAACTAAAACTACTTGATTTTATGTGGAAACTCCTTACGAGTTCTGCATGTCATCATATATATCTTTCCGAATGATAGGCAGAAAAGCGATTACCCAGTCATACACGAGCCCGTAAGTGTTCTGATTCCCGTGAAGATAGCGTTTCAAGAAACTACAGTGATCCAGATTCGGGACTTGCAGTTGGTTACTACTCTGAAGTCTTTGTAAATGTTTATCATAAAAAAAAAAAAATTATGAGTTATTGAAACATTTTAGAGTTCAACATATCAAGACTTCTTAATCATGGAGTAAGAAAGAGAACGGGAAGGAGATGAAGAGTAATTACAGACTTAATCAGACACTAAGGGTCGAAGTCAATTCGGGGTGACTTGGGGAAAGCCAAATACGCTTTGAGAATAGATAGGAGGCATCATAATCTCTGAGTTGTTGCCCACTTAATTTTTGAGCTTAATTGAACTTAACTCGTATCACAGAAACGATGAAAACCATCTTAAGTTATTTACCTGCTTACAACCTGTCTCTATATGTCATAATACAGCTAAACACGGATCTATGTGACAGTCACGTAATTAGTATGATTCCTGTTCGGATCTTTTCAAAAACGTAGTAGTCCCTATCGAGACTGAAATTTGATCCCTTATACTTTATTTTTAAAAGTTTCTTGTACTTAGTTAGTTTTATGATTTTATAACTGGTTACTTGGACTTGATCGTGTCATTTAATTCTTAAAGGGAAGTTTTAGAACTTAATTGCAAAATTTTCGAATTATAAGGGTTGATTTTGTAAATATAGGCGATGTTGTTAAACAGGCGAACTTGTGAATAACTTCGCCTAGGCGAAGTTAACCGTAACTTCGCCTGTATATCTTCGCCCCTATATAAGGATTTTCAAAGGTCATCAGTCATTATTTGAAAATCACAGCGAACTTATCCTCGAACTTCACAGCGAACTTATATCCGTTGTTTCATCCGATTATCTTTTTTCCGATTTCAATCAGTTTTCAAGGTGTGTTTGGGTTCTATATCTTATACTCGATGTTCGATGTTGTTAATCCTAGGTTGTTTTGACACCCGGTTAACGACCTCGGATGTTCGAAACCTTTAACCCGATTTCAAACCTTGTTTTCACGTGTTCATGAACAATCTAATCGTCTATATGTCCTTAATACCATGTGTTTTAGTCTCCTAAATCGTCAAAATTGGCCGAAACACCAGATTTCGAGTTTGAATCAAACTCACTGTCGCCGATTCATATTCAGGCGAACTTAAGGTTTAGGCGAAGTTATCCGTAACTTCGCCTGATGCTCAACTTCGCCTGAAGCTTAAATTCGCCTGAGGCGATGTTGTGGTGACGCGAAGTTATCATTAACTTCGCCTGGATCCTTTTAACTTAACAATTATTAGACGAACTTAAAGATGAAGCGAAGTTGTTCTCAACTTCGCCCCAACTTTAACTTCGCCTATACAGTTTTTATCACAACTTCGCTCATGGTAACAAGCGAACTTGTGTTATGTCTTAAAGTTTATCTAACTTGGTTCGTTTGTTGCAGAGATGGCTGCTGTTGCCGGTGCTGGAGGTGCTGGAGGAGATGACGGAGGAGATAATCAGAGGCAATTCTTCCCGGGTCACAACATGTTCATCACCTTAGACCCGGAAGCGAGTGGTGTGGAGGATTATCGCGAGATAATCACATTCCTCCTACGCTCGAGGATATTCCACGCAATCACGATGACACTGCCGATATCCTTACCCAATATCGAGGACTTCTGGCAGACGGTGGAGTACGATTGTCGTGTTGAGCCCCCGGTTATGCGAGCAACCGTCAACAATCAGGAGGTTCAGTTCTCATCTGAACAAATACGGGTGGCGTTACGTTTTGGAGAGGAGACTCGGAACGACCCTACGGAGTTTGTGGCTCCGTTTCGTGATGGAGCATTTCTAAGAATGGGCTATTCTGGTCCATTGGGCGATACCCAGAGACGGAAGGGGTTCCTGCTCGATCAGTGGCGCTTCCTCATGCACGTCATGATTGTGTGTATGTCTGGGAGGAAGGCGGGTACTGACGGTATGGGTGCGACCATGCAGTCCGCAATGACTGCTCTGACTTATAACAAACGTTATAGCTTTAGTCAGATGGTCTTTTACGAGATCGATAGACAGAGGAGGGCGATGGCTCGTGAGCGGTTCATAATGTATCCAAGATTCATCCAGATGATCTTGAACCATGTGGCTCCGACTTTGCCTCAACGACGCCCAATAAGATACGTGGAGAGTGTGAGCAAACGTATCTTTGCTCAATGCCGTACTTCGAGTGCGAGGAGCAAGCCTGAACGTCGTCCAAGGCATACTCCACTCTTTGGGTTCTTAATAAACCCGGGGTATGTGCCAGCTCGGGGGGATGAGTTCAGAGACCCTCAACCACAACAGGCAGAAGCAACTCGAGATGTACCTACTGTGCCTGTTGTATCGGCTGAGGAGGATGTAGACCTTGATGCTGCATTTGGCGGCCAAGGATTCTTCGACATGGATCGTTTTGATCCACATGAAGAAGTGCAGGTCTCTGCTGCACAGGTTAGGGAAGTGCGTGTAACTAGAGCAGCTACGACGGTGGCTGACTCAGATCTTGACTATGTTATGGATGAGGCGAGGAGGATGTTGGTGACTAGAGAGAGGACGTTGGGGAAGAGGAAGAGGACAGTGGATGATAGTGAGTCAGAAGAAGAGGAGGATATACACAAGTTGATCAGACGATCAAGACGTGAAAGGACAGGTGCTGGTATGGGAGCTGGAGAGACTTCACGAGTTATACGTTTTGCTCCATCCGCACTGTCAGGTATGTCGATTGTTCCTACTTCTGTACAGGTTACAAGCGCCGCAGATGTTCCTGTGGTGGCTACATCAGCTGTCGGCATCCCATCCATCACACTACAGACGACGACTCCGGAGATTGTGTCGTTACCACCTCCAACGCTTACTCCTTCAGAGGTGGTGGCACGGTTTGTAGAGTCGACGGTCGTCGCAACTGCAGGGTTGTCGGTCACGATACCACCTGCGGTTACGTCCACAACTGCTTCTGAAGTCCCGGTTACATTCGAGATCCCTCCTCAGTATACTCAAGACACATCTAACATGAGGTTTGATTTCGATGCAACCCTGTCAGACTCGGAGAGAATAGCTGCACTTGAGCGGGTCGTGGCAGAGCAATCGAGGATAAACTTTATCCAGACCCAGGCTATTCAGCGCCTTGTAGCAGAGAATCAACTACAGTCGTCCCTCCTGATTGAACATGGGCGAATTATAGATGCTATGAAGGAGTTCTTGGCATCTCAGGGGGAGATTGGCTGTAGAGGCGACGAGTTAAGGACGAAGAAGAGAAATGACAGAGACGATGATCCCAATGCACCGAAAGGTGCAGGTGGTGAGTTGCCAAGAACTACTCAAGCTCTTGGGACTTCCACAGCTCAGGGGGAGTCTGCAGGTGCAGTTGGTGGTGATGAGGTGGTGATGGTTGATGATGATGATGATGTGATAGATGCGTTGAAAGAATTGAATGATGATATGCTAGAAGATGATGATATGTTTGATGATGATGTGCTGCCGATTGAGGAGATTGAGAAGATTGGCGCACAAATTGTGATTGAAGATGAGATTGAAGAGGGTGAGATAGTAGAAGAAAATGTTGAACACGAGATCCCAGATGTTGAGAAAGCCGATATTGGTACTGAGATGGAGAATGATGAGACAGAGTGGGAGGAGCAGCCTAGGTGGAAAGAAGGATATGCTCATTGGTTTATTAAGACTAAAAAGCCTGCTGTTCCAACCATATTCAAGAAGAGTTATAATATCAAAGGCTATGCTGAGTCGAAGAAAGGAATTATTTGTTGGATATATGATGAACAGATAAAGTTGTTTGTGGTGAAACGTTTTGATGGGATTCAGTATTTTAAAAGAACGTTGAGATCTCTCAATACATTGCCGGAATGTGAGGTGAAGGATTTGGCTAGATTGGGGCTGATCAATAGAAGCGACGATAACATGGCAAGGGTTATGGGGAAGATCGTTGTAACATCCTAAAATTTTTTTTAATGTTAAATAAAAGAAAGTTATGTTTAGTGATTTCACGTTTTAGTTATTTAATGTCGAGTAAGGAACGGGTCATGGGCTTAGATTACGTAAGATGGGTTAAATGAGAATGGGCCTTGGGTCCGTGGGCTTGAGAGATATAAATACCCATCCCAAGCCCAAGATATCATTTTATTTCCATCTTTCTCTTTTACACACTCAAAAACACACACATAACCGACCGAGATCCGAAGTCGAGACCCGAGATTTTGCTGGTAGATCTGAGTTGGAAAGGTAAGAACTAATCCCGCAAAGCTAATATTACTGAAAATGGTTAGGATTTGACGGGTTAATCGGACCCGAAACACAACTGCCCAAATCGAACCCCTAAAATGTCGATTTTAGGCCGATTTGATGGTTGGGATTTGTAGGCGCCGATCATACGATTCCGTGGGTACCAAAATCGAGTTATTTGGCTAAGAAACGAAGGAGTTATGGGCAAACAGATCTGCAGCGCGACAACTTCGCCTTCATCTGGGCAACTTCGCCTTCAAGCGTAACTTCGCCTTCAAGCGTAACTTCGCCTGAAGCCAAGTTCGCCTAAGGTTTAACTTCGCCTGAAGCCAAGTTTGCCTAAGGTTTAACTTCGCCAGAAGCCAAGTTCGCCTAAGGTATAACTTCGCCTGAAGCCAAGTTCGCCTAAGGTTTAACTTCGCCTGAAGCCAAGTTCGCCTAAGGTATAACTTCGCCTGAAGCCAAGTTCGCCTAAGGTTTAACTTCGCCTGAAGTGAAGTCCGTTTATAAAATAAAGTAAAAACCTAATGGAAAATGTGTTAAGGCCGTTATCGAAAATAAAATTTTTCCAAGCTGACCTGGCAGCTTAACCCCAGCCAGGGGCTCTGCCCCTTGGACCCCGCTAGGGGCTGCCGCCCCTAGAACCCCGCTGCCAGGGGCGCTGCCCCCGGACCCCCGTTCGTTGTGGGTCATTTATAGATAGAAATACAAAGCGAGTAGTAGTAGTTAATTGATATGTGTAAATATTATACAGTTAGCCGAGCCCAGCTAAAGAAAGGAATTACGATCAACGGCGAGCGTAACAGGATCCAGGTGAGTTTCTAGCCCCATTCCTTGTTATGTTTTCGGGGCTGTGTGCATACTTGATGTGTTGTTAATACATTTATCCTAAGTGATAAGTGTATGCCATATGTGATATATGTGATATGTATGAATGATTGCTTGATGGTACGTGAACGATCTTCGGATATTGCACGTACTGTCAGGTTGTAACGTTATAAATATGGTAAGTATGATATGTATGAATGATTGCTTGATGGTACGTGAACGATCTTCGGATATTGCACGTACTGTCAGGTTGTAATGTTATAAATATGGTAAGTATGAACGATTGCTTGATGGTACGTGAACGATCTTCGGATATTGCACGTACTGTCAGGTTGTAACGTTATAAATATGGCAAGTATGATATGTATGTTTATGTGTATGAACGTAATAAAGTTAATAAAGGAAGGAAATGACGGTTGTATGGTTGTATGGTTACGAAAAGGGTACCGAGCCCTAATAATACTCGAGGTATGATGTATGGTTGTATGGTAACGAAGAGGGAATCGAACCCTACTAATATTCGAAAACAAGGGACCAGACCCTAATAATATCTGTGATGTTAGGGACCAGACCCTAATAATATCTGTGATGTTAGGGACCAGACCCTAATAATATCTGTGATGTTAGGGACCAGACCCTTATAATATCTGTGATGTTAGGGACCAGACCCTTATAATATCTGTGATGTTAGGGACCAGACCCTTATAATATCTGTGATGTTAGGGACCAGACCCTTATAATATCTGTGAGGTTATAGGGCGAAAGGCTCTTTAAAACGTATGATTATGAATGTAAAGAAAGTATGTAAGTAAGAAAGAAAGTATGTAAGTAAGAATGAAGGCATGAGTACTTATGTGTGTATGAAAGAAAGTTATGAGGTTAAGTACGTATGTATGTAATAAGGTATTGTATGGTATTGTATGATTAACTAGAACTCACTCAGCGTAGCTGACTTTTAGTATGCACGCAGGTGAGTAGGATGAGACAGCTGGCTTGAGTGGAGGACACATGGCAGAAGACTAAAGCCTGGCATCTGAAGATCTGATATGTTTTATAAGTTATGTTTTGATTTTGAAAGACAAGAGGAATGTTTTAAGACATGATTATGAATTGATATGTAATGTTTTATGAAAGTTTTATATTCCGCGTAAAGTTTTTAATTAACTCTGATATTTAGAACTGTGTTTATGAGTAAATCCAACACGAAAGTAGGGTTACCGGTAACGGGGCCTTACAAGTTGGTATCAGAGCAAAGTTCAAGAGATTTAAGCATCCTACATGCTTAGACTTGAACAGAGAATGGGATTTAAGTAAGAAAAGAAAGAAGATGCCAGTTCAAGAATGCCATGTGTCGCTCAAGCAAGATCAGTAAAGGTGAAAGGTATGATTAAATGATATATGTTAATGAGAAAGAAAAGATATGAGAATGGTACGGATTGGAATAATTGATTGTTTGAATTGACTAACTGCTTAAGTAGAACCAGCACAAATAGACTCATAAAGGGAAGTGTATAGGACACGGAAAGCAACGTGATCAGCTAGTCACAGCTGGCCACTGTTATTACCTGTTAGCCTTGCTATCCTTGTACTAAATAGTTCCTTGAGTGACGATGTTTGTGTTTTCCACTTTAGAATACTAATGGCTGGAGCTGGAGAATTTGTTGAAACTGGGGGTCGCACTGGACGTCGTGGCAGGCCTCGTCTTGTCTGGCAACCTTCGGTAGAAGAAGCTTCCCACACCGAAGATGAAGGAAGCGCAGCTGGAGGAGACCAGAACAACAACGAAGAAGTTCAACTTAGCCCCGCAGTTCAAGCAGCCATCGTTCAGGCTGTAGTTGCTGCTGTGAAGAACCTGAATCCCGAAGGATCTGCTGGAAGCCGTGAGCGAACTGCTGAAGGGGCGGGTGGTGATGGTAGAAAGGATGGGGAAAGTGAAAGAGGGGCCTCGAGTGGGGATAAGTCTGTGAAAGTCGATGATAGGAGAGGAGGACAAGGTGGGTGCAGCTATAAGTCCTTCAAAGGTTGTGACCCGCCTAAGCTGACTGGTTTAGGAGACGCAATCGCTACTCTCCAGTGGATAACCGCTATGGACAAGGTTATCCGCATTAGCGAATGCCGTCCCGACCAAGCTGTGGGTTATGCTACTCAGTCATTCGTAGATGAGGCTATGTATTGGTGGGAGAGTGTGGAGCAGAGGAAGACCCGTGAAGAGATCAAAGAGATGAAGTGGGAAGATTTGAAAGAGTTGGTAATGAAGAAGTTCTGTGCAGATGCCGAGGTTGAAAGAACGGAGATGAAGTTCCAGAATTTAAAAGCCGGTATGATGACGCATCGTGAGTATACCACGGAGTTCAACCGACTATCTAGGTTGGTGCCTGACATGGTTGACACTGAGGTCAAGAGAATCAAATGTTATGTGAGGGGGTTGCCACAAAAGGTCCGCATGTTAGTCAGGGCGATTCAACCTGCTACTTTTGATTCGGCTGTTGGACTCGCGGAAATGGTCTATGCTGACGTGGCCGCGGATGATAGGGTGGAAAGGGACGAAGAGAAAGAGAAGAAAGGGGTCACTCCTGCTAAACGACCCGGTACTCAGTTATGGAACTCCAAGGATAAGAAACAGAAAGTGTGGGAGAAGAGATCGTGTAAGACCTGCGGAAAGAGGCATGGTGGTGAGTGCAAGTGGGGTAAAAGTTCTAATGTTTGTCTCAAATGTGGAAAGGCTCATGGTGGAGAATGCAGAATGGGGTCGAATGCCTGTTATAAGTGCGGGAAGGTAGGGCATTATGCCAATGAGTGCAGTGCGAAGCCAGCATGTTACAAATGTGGCAAGACAGGCCATATGTCAAGGGAGTGCACTGAAGGTGTAGCTGGAGGTACTGGAAAGAAGGATGCCGATCAAGCTAGGCCCAGAACTAGAGCCTACATGCTGACCCAGGAACAAGCCAGGCAGATTCCGGATGTCGTCACAGGTACGTTTCTAGTGAACGATGTTTCCGCTTCTGTATTATTTGATTCTGGTGCGAATAGAAGTTTTGTAGCTACGACGTTTAGTAAACTAGCTAAAATGAAAGGCTGCCGAGTGTCTGAAACTTTTGTAGTAGAAACCGCAAGTGACACTTCGGTGAAAATAACAAAAATGGTTAAGAATTGTAAGATAGAGTTAGAGGGACATGAGTTCCCTGTTACTTTGTATGTTATGGCCTTAGGAGGGTTCGATGTAGTCTTGGGTATGGATTGGTTGTCGGAGTTTGAGGCTCAGATAGTATGTAAAAGTAAGATGATAAGGTTGAAGTCATTGGATGGTAGTGCGGTGACGGTTTATGGTGATAAGGAGAGTTATGGGCTTAATGTCATTTCGATGATAAAAGCCGAGGGTTTGTTAAGGCGAGGGTGCGGTGCCTACCTGGCGTATGTTGTCAACGCTACGGCCGAGACGAAAGAAATGAAGAATGTTCCTATTGTGCGCGACTACCCAGAAGTATTCCCTGAGGATCTTCCGGGGTTGCCACCTGAGCGAGAGATAGAATTTCAGATAGATCTAGTACCAGGAGCCCAGCCCGTCGCGAAAGCGCCTTACCGTCTAGCACCGTCCGAGATGAAGGAATTGATGTCCCAACTGCAAGAACTCCTCGACAAGGGTTTTATCAGACCGAGTGTTTCTCCGTGGGGCGCACCGGTTTTGTTTGTGAAAAAGAAGGATGGAAGTATGAGAATGTGCATAGACTATCGTGAGTTGAATAAGCTTACGGTAAAGAATAGATATCCTTTGCCAAGGATTGATGATCTGTTCGACCAACTGCAAGGTGCAAGTTGGTTCTCACGAATAGATCTCAGATCAGGCTACCATCAGCTGAAGGTGAAAGAGGTAGACATCCCTAAGACAGCGTTCCGAACGCGATATGGACACTACGAGTTCCTCGTAATGTCATTCGGTCTAACAAATGCTCCTGCAGCATTTATGGACATGATGAACAGGGTGTGTCGACCAATGTTGGATAAGTCAGTTATCGTTTTCATTGATGACATATTAATTTATTCAAGGAGCGAGTCTGACCATGCGGAGCATTTGAGAGAAGTATTGGAAGTTCTGAAGAAAGAGAGGTTGTACGCCAAGTTTTCGAAGTGCGCATTCTGGTTAAGAGAAGTGCAATTTTTAGGTCATGTGGTTAATCCGGAGGGGATTACCGTGGACCCAGCTAAGATTGAAGCGATAACGAATTGGAAGACTCCGCAGAATCCGACTGATATACGAAGCTTCCTAGGGTTAGCTGGCTACTATAGGAGATTCATCGAAGGTTTCTCCAAGATAGCCGCACCGCTGACCGGTATGACCCGAAAGACGATAGTATTCAATTGGGGAAAGTTTCAGGAGGAAGCCTTTGAAGAATTGAAGAAGAGACTCACGCAAGCTCCAATCCTTACTTTACCCGATGGTGATGAGGATTTTGTTGTTTGTGCTGATGCCTCGCATCAAGGGTTAGGTTGCGTGTTGATGCAACGAGGGAAGGTGATAGCCTACGCGTCTAGACAGTTGAAGGTCCATGAGAGTACTTATCCGACGCATGATTTGGAGTTAGCAGCTGTAGTGCATGCTCTTAAGATATGGAGGCATTATCTGTACGGCACTAAGTGTACTATCTATACCGATCATAAGAGTTTAAAGTACTTCTTCGAGCAGAAAGAACTGAACATGAGACAGAGAAGATGGTTAGAATTGATAAAGGATTACGACTGTGAGATTAAGTATTACCCCGGTAAGGCTAACGTGGTCGCTGATGAGTTAAGTCGTAAGAATGAGGAAGTCCTTGTAACCGTGAAGTCATATAAGTTGATCATGAACTCAAGTCTTTTTGAAGAAATCATCAAAGTGCAGTCAGAAGTGTTAGTAGACGAAGGGTTAATAAAGAAAGAAAGGATTTATGGCCAGCAAGATGAGTTGATGGAAAACACTCATGGAGTTAAAACTAGATTTGACCGTATGTGGATTCCACGCCATGGTGATCTTAGAAGTCGAATCTTAGATGAAGCTCATAAGTCAAGGTACTCAATCCATCCTGGAGCTACAAAGATGTACCAAGACCTGAAAAGAGATTACTGGTGGCCAGGAATGAAGAATGATGTAGTAGATTATGTTAGTAAGTGCTTAACTTGCTTACAAGTCAAGGCCGAGCACCAAAAGCCTTATGGGAAGATGCAACCGCTAGAGATACCTGAGTGGAAATGGGAACACATCACTATGGACTTCATAACTAAGCTACCTCGTACAGCTAAGCAACATGATACCATCTGGGTGATTGTGGACCGTTTGACCAAGAGTGCTCACTTTCTGCCCATACGAGAGGCCATCTCGTCAGAAACGTTAGCAAGCTTGTTCATCAAGGAAGTGGTAACCAAGCATGGAGTACCGTTATCGATCGTGTCGGATAGGGATACACGGTTTACTTCGAGGTTCTGGAAGAAATTTCATGAAGCTATGGGGACGAGGTTGAACATCAGTACGGCGTACCATCCTCAAACCGATGGACAGTCCGAAAGGACGATCCAAACCCTTGAGGATATGCTACGTGCTTGTGTTTTAGATTTTGGTGGAAGCTGGGATGATCATCTGCATCTGGCAGAGTTCTCCTATAACAACAGTTACCATTCTAGCATTGGTATGCCACCGTTTGAGATGCTTTACGGTCGACGATGTAGAACCCCGGTGTGTTGGGGTGAGATTGGTCAGAAGGAAATGGGAAGTATAGAAGTGGTTCTAGAAACGTCTTCAAAGTTCGATCAGATCAAAGCAAGAATGAAAGCCGCTCAAGACAGACAAAAGTCTTATGCGGATAAGCGGCGACGACCAATTGAGTTTAACGTTGGCGACTATGTGATGCTTAAGGTCTCGCCTTGGAAAGGAATTATCCGTTTTAGAAAGAGAGGGAAGCTAAGTCCGAGGTACATTGGACCATTTAAAATTTTGTATCGTGTGGGGGAAGTAGCTTATAAGCTGGATTTACCCGATGAGTTAGAAGGAATTCATTCAACCTTCCATGTTTCTCATCTGAGGAAGTGTCTAGCTGATGACACGTCTCACGTGCCATTAATGGACATCGAGGTTGATGAACAATTGAACTACATCGAGCAACCGATAAAGATCGTTGATCGCAAGGAGAAGCAGCTTCGTCACAAGATTATACCCTTGGTAAAAGTGATATGGAAACACCGCAAGGGATCAGATGCTACTTGGGAAGTCGAGGATGAGATGCGCAAGTTTTACCCTAGTTTGTTTATGTAATAGTTAGGTTTCGGGGACGAAACCTCTTTAAGGGGGGAAGACTTGTAACATCCTAAAATTTTTTTTAATGTTAAATAAAAGAAAGTTATGTTTAGTGATTTCACGTTTTAGTTATTTAATGTCGAGTAAGGAACGGGTCATGGGCTTAGATTACGTAAGATGGGTTAAATGAGAATGGGCCTTGGGTCCGTGGGCTTGAGAGATATAAATACCCATCCCAAGCCCAAGATATCATTTTATTTCCATCTTTCTCTTTTACACACTCAAAAACACACACATAACCGACCGAGATCCGAAGTCGAGACCCGAGATTTTGCTGGTAGATCTGAGTTGGAAAGGTAAGAACTAATCCCGCAAAGCTAATATTACTGAAAATGGTTAGGATTTGACGGGTTAATCGGACCCGAAACACAACTGCCCAAATCGAACCCCTAAAACGTCGATTTTAGGCCGATTTGATGGTTGGGATTTGTAGGCGCCGATCATACGATTCCGTGGGTACCAAAATCGAGTTATTTGGCTAAGAAACGAAGGAGTTATGGGCAAACAGATCTGCAGCGCGACAACTTCGCCTTCATCTGGGCAACTTCGCCTTCAAGCGTAACTTCGCCTTCAAGCGTAACTTCGCCTGAAGCCAAGTTCGCCTAAGGTTTAACTTCGCCTGAAGCCAAGTTTGCCTAAGGTTTAACTTCGCCAGAAGCCAAGTTCGCCTAAGGTATAACTTCGCCTGAAGCCAAGTTCGCCTAAGGTTTAACTTCGCCTGAAGCCAAGTTCGCCTAAGGTATAACTTCGCCTGAAGCCAAGTTCGCCTAAGGTTTAACTTCGCCTGAAGTGAAGTCCGTTTATAAAATAAAGTAAAAACCTAATGGAAAATGTGTTAAGGCCGTTATCGAAAATAAAATTTTTCCAAGCTGACCTGGCAGCTTAACCCCAGCCAGGGGCTCTGCCCCTTGGACCCCGCTAGGGGCTGCCGCCCCTAGAACCCCGCTGCCAGGGGCGCTGCCCCCGGACCCCCGTTCGTTGTGGGTCATTTATAGATAGAAATACAAAGCGAGTAGTAGTAGTTAATTGATATGTGTAAATATTATACAGTTAGCCGAGCCCAGCTAAAGAAAGGAATTACGATCAACGGCGAGCGTAACAGGATCCAGGTGAGTTTCTAGCCCCATTCCTTGTTATGTTTTCGGGGCTGTGTGCATACTTGATGTGTTGTTAATACATTTATCCTAAGTGATAAGTGTATGCCATATGTGATATATGTGATATGTATGAATGATTGCTTGATGGTACGTGAACGATCTTCGGATATTGCACGTACTGTCAGGTTGTAACGTTATAAATATGGTAAGTATGATATGTATGAATGATTGCTTGATGGTACGTGAACGATCTTCGGATATTGCACGTACTGTCAGGTTGTAATGTTATAAATATGGTAAGTATGAACGATTGCTTGATGGTACGTGAACGATCTTCGGATATTGCACGTACTGTCAGGTTGTAACGTTATAAATATGGCAAGTATGATATGTATGTTTATGTGTATGAACGTAATAAAGTTAATAAAGGAAGGAAATGACGGTTGTATGGTTACGAAAAGGGTACCGAGCCCTAATAATACTCGAGGTATGATGTATGGTTGTATGGTAACGAAGAGGGAATCGAACCCTACTAATATTCGAAAACAAGGGACCAGACCCTAATAATATCTGTGATGTTAGGGACCAGACCCTAATAATATCTGTGATGTTAGGGACCAGACCCTAATAATATCTGTGATGTTAGGGACCAGACCCTTATAATATCTGTGATGTTAGGGACCAGACCCTTATAATATCTGTGATGTTAGGGACCAGACCCTTATAATATCTGTGATGTTAGGGACCAGACCCTTATAATATCTGTGAGGTTATAGGGCGAAAGGCTCTTTAAAACGTATGATTATGAATGTAAAGAAAGTATGTAAGTAAGAAAGAAAGTATGTAAGTAAGAATGAAGGCATGAGTACTTATGTGTGTATGAAAGAAAGTTATGAGGTTAAGTACGTATGTATGTAATAAGGTATTGTATGGTATTGTATGATTAACTAGAACTCACTCAGCGTAGCTGACTTTTAGTATGCACGCAGGTGAGTAGGATGAGACAGCTGGCTTGAGTGGAGGACACATGGCAGAAGACTAAAGCCTGGCATCTGAAGATCTGATATGTTTTATAAGTTATGTTTTGATTTTGAAAGACAAGAGGAATGTTTTAAGACATGATTATGAATTGATATGTAATGTTTTATGAAAGTTTTATATTCCGCGTAAAGTTTTTAATTAACTCTGATATTTAGAACTGTGTTTATGAGTAAATCCAACACGAAAGTAGGGTTACCGGTAACGGGGCCTTACAATCGTGTGGAAAGAAAGCATAAAAGAGAAGAAGTTTGAGTTATTAAAGCCACAGAAGGGAAAGCTAGTGGAAGATAAAGAAAGGGGAATGAGAGCAGATGGCAAGCCATGGATGGTAATGAAGTACAAACCGATTCGATGCATTAAGGAGGTTCCAATGAAGATTATGCCTCAAGATGTGTTGAAGAATCTTAAATGGTGGTATGTTGATTGCCAGACTGTTGAAGCCGTGATGGAAGACGAAGACGAACAAGAAGTGCTGAGGGTGTATGATCCTATGCATCTTGTTAACTTATCGAAAGCTGATCTACAAGTGTTGAATGAAAAGAAGATATTCTATATTCCTGCTTGGAAAGATGAAGCAAGGAAATATCAGCGAGTAGTCACGGTATGTGTTAGAGAAGGAGTGCATGCGTCAAGATACAGGATTACAAGACAAGAGCTTAAAGATCAAGATATGAAGCTACTGCCAAGGGGGAGTCTGTTGGTGCATAAATGTCAGTAGTTCATAGTCTAGTGTCTGTAATCGAGTCTGTAATATTATTTATGTCTTTGTTTAAGCGAAGTTGTTAACAAGTTCGCCTAGGCGAACTTGTTGAACAAGCGAAGTTATGGACAACTTCGCCTGAACATATCAGGCGAAGTTGTCGTGTATTTATATTAGATGTTACGGCTTGGTTTAGGGTTAATCAATCAGTGAGTTAGTAAGTGTCATTTGAGTTGACGAGAGTCTGTATCAGTGATTCGTATCACGTGTTCGGTTATCAATATAACGTGTTCGTTTATCGTATCGTGTTTGTTTGATTTGCTTTCTACACTCGTAACGATCTACGCAGGGATTCCGCACCTGAGTAGACCGCGATATCTCGTGTGATCCGTCCAGGGAACCTACACTTAGGACACATTTGACATTCCTGATGTGGTGAGTGGTTTTGATATGAAGAGTTATAAAGAAATGTATGAGAAATACTTGAATGGAAACAGAAGCCCATCTGATAGTGAGGATCAAAAGCTGATTCTAGAAAAGAGGTTCAAGACAATTCTGAAGATTAAAGAGAATGAACAAGTGTCAAACAAGGAAGTGAAGAACAAAAGGTCAAAAGATAAGGGAAAAGCCAAGATTAGACCTGGTGTTTTTAATGGTGATGAAAAGTTCTTAATGAAACAAGGGTTTGAACCAAAACGGTTTCAGTGGAAGACGAAGAAAGAGTTAAATGAGTGGAAAGACTGTGTGATTGATCATATTGAGAACACCATTAAGTCACTAGTTGTGTCAGTTGGAACAAACTCAGACTCAGATGAAGAATGTGAAGTAGTCTACGAAGATCCATGACCTATTCCACTTCCAACTCCTGATGAATCTCCAATTGAATCTGAATAGCAAACTAATACAGTTTGTGACTCACAATCTAACTGATTCTCTTATATGTGTTTGTGTAGGAACAGTCCATGAATTGCAATGATGTATGGTATATGGACAGTGGTTGTTCCCAACACATGACATGTGACAAGAAAGCACTTATCAACTATGAAAGAAAGTATGAAGGTCCAGTTGCTTTTGGGAGTGATGAAAATGGAGGGAAGATTGTTGGAAGAGGCACACTCACCAATGGCAAGGTATCCTTTGAGAATTTGCTGCATGTTGAAGGACTACAATACAATCTACTCAGCATTTCTCAAGTTTGCGACAAAGGGTACAAAGTGGCTTTCAATGATGAACACTGCCTAATCCTAAAGCCTGAATTTGTGATTCCAACTGAGATGATCATGATGATGGCTCCAAGAAATGGCAACCTCTATGAGCTTAGAATGAATACTGCTACATCTAGGGGTGGTTTATGTTTTGTTTCAAAAGCCACTGAAAATGAGACTACATTGTGGCATAGGAAGATGTGTCATGTCAATTTGAAGAATATGAACAAGCTAGTGAAAGGTGAACATGTTGTTGGCCTTCCCACCAGAGAATTAAAGCTTGAAGAAAAATGCACATCTTGCCTAAAAGGAAAACAACACAAATCCTCTCATAAAAGCAAATTGATAAGTACCATTGATGAGGTCTTGGAATTGATTCACATGGATCTTTTTGGTCCAGTGAGTGTTCCAAGTATTGGAAAGAAACGATACTGCCTGGTGATCACAGATGACTACTCAAGATTTACTTGGGTTTACTTCATGAGTAGCAAGGATGAAACCCCGGAGCTGATCAAGACCTATGTGCTAAAGATGGAAAATCAACTTGAAAGGAAAGTTAAGGTCATTAGAAGTGATAATGGGACAGAATTCAAGAATGGTCTAATGGAAGAATTCTGCACTTCTAAGGGGATCTTTCAATAGTACAGTGCTCCAAGAACTCCTGAGCAGAATGGTGTTGCAGAAAGAAGAAACAGGACATTGATTGAAGCTATATGGACCATGATTGCTGATGCAAATCTGCCAGTCACCTTCTGGGCAGAAGCAATCAACACTGCCTGCTATGTGCAGAACAGGGTTCTACTATACAAGGCTCAAAATAAGACTCCATATGAGGTTGTCTTCAAAAGAAAACTCTATATGAAGTATTTAAAGCCATTTGGATGTAGATGCTCACTTTTGAATACAAAGGACTATCTAAATAAATTCCAGTCAAAATCACTGGAATGTTTCTTTGTGGGATACTCATCTCATTCAAAGGCTTACAGAGTCTTTGTGAAGGAGCGCATGGTAGTCATTGAGTCTTCTGAAATCATCTTCAATGAAAACCATTTCAATAATGTTGAAGGACCCAAATGGCTCTTTGATTTGGAGAAGATGATAAAGTCCTTCAAAATATACAATGAAGACATGGATGATAGCATGTACAAAACAAGTTTTGATGATAAAGGAAAACAGAATCAACTTGATCTGGACAAATTGTGGTCATCTGTTGCTCCTGAACCAAATGGATATACCTTTGAAAGATGCAGTCAAGGAGCAGATGAAGTTGAGACGAATGGATAAGAAGCTGCAGTTGAAGTTTCTAATGAAGGATTAAGTGATCTGGAGAGTGAACCTATCCAAAGTCAGCAACTAGTTCAACCTGAAATGACAAATGAATTTGAAGACAGGTTCCAATCTTTGTTTGACTCTCTCCAAATTGGATCAAATGAAGCTTCATCTTTTGCAACTGCTCACACTCAAATGGACACTGAAATTGAAGGAAGACCTAAGACTGAAGCTAATGACATGAACCTACAAATCTTGAGACAGAAGTGTCAGCACAACAAATTGGGCAGACTGCTTCTGTTAAATGAAATCATCATGCAGAGAACATCATAGGAGACTTGCATGAGAGAGTGACAAGAATTTCCTCTGAAAAGGCAAACATCTGTCTGTATACTTGCTTTCTATCCCAAGTTGAACCAAAGAACATTAATCAAGCTTTAAAAGACAACAGCTGGGTAGAAGCTATGCAGGAAGAGTTAGCTTAATTCAGAGACTTACATGTATAGGACTTGGTTGGCAAGCCCAGAGGAAAGTATGCTATTGTAACCAAATGGGTGTTTAGAAACAAGAAGGATGAGAGACGAATTGTCATTAAAAACAAAGCAAGACTGGTGGCTCTACGGTGCTTACAAGAAGAAGGCTTGAACTTTGAAGAAGTATTTGCTCAAGTTGCAAGACTAGAAGCCATTAGAATCTTTCTAGCATATGCATCATCTATGAACATAAAAGTCTATCAATTAGATGTGAAATCTGCATTTTTGAATGGAAAGATAGATGAGGAGGTGTATGTGACTCAACCTCCAGGATTTGAAGATCCAATCCATCATAACAAGGTGTACAAGCTCAGCAAGGCTTTGTATGGACTACATCAAGCTCCTAGAGCATGGTATGATGAGTTATCAAACAACTTGTTAGAAAATGGTTTTTGCAAAGGAGCTATTGACAAGACCATGTTCTACAAAAGATGGAACAAGAGGCAAATATGCAATTGGAACCAAATAGGTTTTCAGAAATAAGAAAGATGAAAGAGGCATTGTCATTAAAAACAAAGCAAGGCTGGTGGCTCTAGGGTGCTTACAAGAAGAAGGAGTGGACTTTGAAGAAGTATTTTCCCATGTTGCAAGACTAGAAGCCATCAGAATCTTTCTAGCATATGCAGCATCCATGAACATAAAAGTCTATCAATTGGATGTGAAATCTGCAATTCTGAATGGAAAGATTGATGAGGAGGTGTATGTGACTCAACCTCCTGGATTTGAAGATCCAATCCATCCTAACAAGGTGTACAAGCTCAGCAAGGCTTTGTATGGACTACATCAAGCGCCTAGAGCTTGGTATGATGAGCTGTCAAACCACCTGTTAGACAATGGTTTCTGCAGAGGAGCTATTGACAAGACCTGTTCTACAAAAGATGGAAGAAGGACCTGCTGCTATTACAAGTCTATGTTGATGACATCATATTTGGCTCTACTAATGAACATATGTGCAAAGAGTTTGAGCAAGTAATGAAGTCAAAATACAAGATGAGTTCAATGGGAGAAATGAACTTTTTCCTTGGACTTCAAGTGCAGCAAAAGGCAAATGGTATCTTTATCAATCAATCAAAATATGTCCAAGAGATTCTTAACAGGTTCAAGTGCCAGGACTACAAGACAGTGCCTACACCAATGGACACACATGAGAAGATGGTACCTGATGAGAAGGGGGAGCCGGTGGACCAGCATGAATATAGGGCCAAGATAGGATCACTGATGTATCTTACAATATCTAGGCCAGATATTATGTTTGCTGTGTGTGTCTGTGCAAGATTCCAAGCTAACCCCAAGGTTTCACACATGCTAGCAGTAAAAAGAATTTTCAGATATCTTTAAGGGAAACCAGATTTGGGGATTTGGTATCCAAAGAACCCCTCTTTTGATTTGATGGCCTACACGGACAGTGTCTATGATGGTTGCAACATGAGAGAAAATCAAACTCAGGAGACTGCCAGTTTTTAGGGAACAAGTTGGTGTTATGGCAATGCAAGAAGCAGACTACATTGTCCATCTCAACTGCTGAGGCTGAATACATTGCTGCATCCGCTTGCTGTGCACAAGTTCTATGATTCAAAATCAACTGCTGGATTATGGTCTGAATTTCTTATTTACTCCAATTTTAATAGATAATACTGCTGCTATGTTCATTTTTAAGAATCCAGTCTAACATTCTAAGACTAAGCACATTGAGATTAGACATCACTTTATTAGGGATTGTAATGAAAAAGGTCGAATAGAAATGAAACGGGTAGATACATCTGATAATCTGGCTGATTTATTCACCAAACCGTTAGATAAAACTAGGTTTCACTTCTGTTAAAATGCCTAGGTATGATAAATGCTGATGAAATCTGATTGATGATTTGTGCTTATGTGAGGTGCTTACTGATTATCTATGTTTCTCACAGTGAATGTTTGCATGATTTATTGTTGTGCTTGACCGATTATTCTGATTGCATGAATCATGTAAGTGACTGTTTGTGTATGATAACTTGTCATGTATTTGATGTTCTTGTTGTTTATACTCAGATCTGTGCTGACATTATACATCTGTGTGATCAAAGTGTCTCGAGCATGAATCTGTGCTTGATACTGTGTTTGTTTCTCTTCGAGTAGAAACTATGCTACTTAAAAGACTTTTCTAAGTACTTCGAGCACAAATGACATGTCTCGGCTGCTTGAGCATAGAAACCTGCTTTGGAAAACTTTTTCAAGTATTTCGAGCATGATTCTGTGTTTGATTGTGTTTGTTGCTCCTCGAGCACAAACTGTCATACTTGAGAAATTTCAAGTATTTCGATCACAAAAGACATGTATTAAATGTTCGAGCATGGAAATATGTCTTGAAAAAGTTTATTTGACTTTCGAGCATATATCTGTGGCTCGAGCACAATGACTGTGTCTTGAACCATTTCTTTTGTATTTCGAGCACATGTCTTGTCCTCGAGCAAATTGACACTTCTAGGAAGTACGTCAAGCACATGCATTGAAATGATAAAAATTTGAGTTAGAAGTCTATCGAGCAAACTCACTGACATGATAAACTTTGAATTTTTCTCGATAGAATACTTGTGTGCTCGAAGTGAGAATTCAATCACCAATGAATTGTGTGTTACTTGTGTGCTATTTGTAAGTCTTGTGTGCTTAAATGACCAAATGTGGTTCAAAATTAGATGCAAAATGAATTTCTCGAAGAAACTAATTTTTGACACACAAACATTTTTGACTAAGCAAACAGTTTTTCTGTGAACTCATAAGAGATATGATAATCATTATCCAGTTCCAAGCTTTAAAGAAGCTTAAAATGTTTTTTGTGGAGATTGAATCTAACCTGATTGGGAAATGATAGTATATAGTTTAATCTCCTAACCCATGAATTATAAGCTTAAAGGATTTCTGTTCAGTAAATTAACAATTCGTGTGGTATCTTCTCATGAGTGTAGTGACTTAAGTGATACAAATATTATAAGCATGCTAAGTCGGATGTGGTGATTCATTTGAAGACCAAGGTATGTTTCCTTGCACATCTCTCCGTATGATAGGCAGAAAGGTGATTATCCAATCATACACGAGCCCGTTGCTACTTTGGTCTATCAAAAATGAATTTATAAAAAATGAGCAGATAAAATAGCTATACGTGCAAAAGCTTAACAAAAGAAAATGAAGCAAAAAGAAAATATTGAAATAGAAAATTGAAAAATGCTTCAAAAATATATTATATAGTATAAATAAAATGTCATGACTTTAAGGGGCACCAAAGGAACTACAGGAGTGGGGCACCCAAATAAGTCCTAAACACTCTGAATGTAAGGCATGTATGTCCGGATGGCTTGTAAGTACAACGTTCAACCTTGAAGTTTGATATATATATATATATATATATATATATATATATATATATATATATATATATAACTGCTCAAATAAATAAATATTTTGACCAAGGCATCAGGGGGTTGAAGTCAAATTGGGTTGATTTGGAGAAAGCTAAATAAGCTTTGAGAAGAGATAAGGAACAACCTGAAGTCCAATATGTAACCATTCTTCACCTAAGCTCTAATTGAAATCTTAAGTATATCACAAAAGTCATAAGAATCATGCTAAGGTCTTACACCTAGTGTTAACCTGACTTAAGTCATAATAAGACTGAAAATGAAATGGTGTGACAGTTATTGAACAATATGATCCCATGTTGAGATCTCTTCAAATGGTTTGAAATGAAATTTAAACTGGAATTTGATCTCTTATTCACCTTAAACTAATGCTTAAATAAAACAAAAGTTCAAATGATATAACTATCTGTTTTAAGCAAAGTTTATGTGTGATATTTGTCTGGTTTGCTAGGCAAATAATGATATGTATCTGTTTTGTTCTAAGTGTTTTCGAGTATGGTTCAAACTCACTTTTGACTTGGATGTCTTATTTATTGCTCCTCGAGCATACTGATATGCTTGGAAACCTTTCTTAAGTGTTTCGAGCATAGATATCATATTCGTTGCTATTCGAGCACAATGATATGCTCTGTATACTTTCTTAAGTATCTCGAGCATAGATACCTCATATGAGGCCTTTCGAGCACATATGTTCACATGATAAATTCTGTTAAGTGTTTTAGAGCATGCATGTACTTCACGAGCAAATGTTATGCCATGATAGATCTCTAAGTGTTGTTGAGCATACATATACTTTTCGAGCATAGGTGTTGATTGAATTATCTAAGTGTGTTCGAGTGAGAGTTGAACTGTTTGGAATGTGTCTCGAGTATAATTGATTAACTGATTATTTCCTATATACTTCGAGCATATGGGATTGAGAGTAAGCAAATATGACTAAGTTGTTTGAGCACAGTTAGTCTCATGAGAATACTAACTAGGATCTCGAGCATGATCTCATGCTCGAGTATGTATGACTTCACATTGAAGTGGTTACGGGTCTCGAGCATGTAAACTGATACCAATTAGCATTTGGCTATGGGATCGAGCACAAGTATATTCGAACACAACATCTCGAGTATACTAGCACTCAAAGCTCAATGAACATACAAATACTTCGAGCATGAACGGTACTATGTACTCGAGTACAGTGGGAGACAACTGTCCATTTGGCTGTATGCTCGAGCAACGGAGGTACAATCAATTTGAATTAAATGACAACTGTCGTGCCCTAGCCGACAAAATCGTACTATACCAACCAAACGTTAGGCATAAAAAGGGGATTTAGAAACTTTTTTACACATTTCATTTCCCACTCTTAACCTAATTGCAAAACCCCTCTTGCTCGTCCATCCCCTGCCTACTCGAATACTCAATTATTGCTCAATTATACTTCTAAAATAGCCATTAGCTCTGCTTCAACTTTGGTAAGATATCGATACTCGATTATCGTCTCACCGATTTCGGAACTAGGGTTTCTAATTGATTATCTTTCTAATCGTTTACTTGTTTATGCAGGTACGCATATTACTACGGAACAGGTTACTGAAGACACCATTCTCTTTGACTATCATCGATTATAGTTTATGCCTCTATGTCTACTAACTATTCTTTTCTGTTGCTGAACTGATGGCGTTAAAATTCGAAAAGAGACATAACATGTGTGCCCGGTTGGAGGTTAATAACGAGAACAGGGAAGTGGAGTTGATGATAAATTTCCTCAATAACTCCAACCTAAGAGTAGCTTTGACTGAGAGCCCAACGATATACAGGAATCATATTACATATTTTTGGAGCTCAGCTACATATGTGGATGATGTAAACGGAAAAAGGATTGAGGCCTCTGTGTTAAATCAAGACATTGAAGTTACTGAAGCTTCAATCAGAGCAGCACTGCACTTAAATGACAATCATGAGGTGCAACCAACATACTCTGCCCAAAGATTGTTGAGAGTATTTCAAGAAACCATGGGTTACTAGGGCGACATTAAAGAAGGACAATTTCAAAAAGGAAGCTTTCCTTTAATTCACCAATTCCTCATTCATCATGTTATCCAGTCCTTATCTCCATAGAGGGGGACTTGGACCTTATTGAGCAGGAACTTGCTACTCTGACTGTGGCCATTCTATATCAGCAGCCATTCAACATCTCAAGACTCATCTTTAATGGTTTGGTTTCTAATGCTGAGAAAGCTGTAAACCAGAGATTCCTCATGTACCCGAGATTTTTTCATATTCTTATAAATAGGTCTTTGCAAGATCTACAGCAGACGGGTGAGGTACTGGTACTGAAAGACTCGAATATTTGTCAACGAATGAAGGATGCCAAAAGTAAATTTATTGACAATGCTGATTGGGATATTCTCCCATGGCTACTTGTTCCTGCCTTAGGAGCTATTGATGTACCTCGCACTCCGGGAAATAGTGATGATGAAGATGATGCAAGTGATGAAGATGATGTTCATGAAGGAGGAAATGATGATGATGATGACGGTGATTATGATCAAGGTGATGGAAGTGCTGAACAATTTAATGAACCGATTTCCCATGAGGCTGCAAATGTGGAAGGTGATGGTGTGTGATGAGCCTGTTGATGAACTAGTTGCTGACGAAGCTGAGAATGTTGAGGAAGGAGACAATACTGATGATGTGAATGATCTGATTATTAATCCAGCTGGAAATGAAATGATTACCTTTACTGGTGCTGGATCCGATGTACGAATGGACAGTCAAGGAGGGAATACAGGTCCAAAAGATGAGGTCACTGACCCTGTTGATGAACAAGTTGTGGGTCCAAGTCATGTAGCAACAAAACACATTGATGATGATGACATTGTAGGTTCCCTGGACGGATCTGCACGGGATATCTCGATCTACACAGGTGCGGAATCCCTGCGTAGGTCGTTACGAGCGTAGAACACGAATCAAACAAACACACGATACGAATGAATACACGTTATATTATAACCGAAACACGTGATATACAGACTCAATACTCTCTGGTTCTCACGTCTCTCGACTCACACACGTCTGTATACGATTACATTTAACCCCTTTAAACAATCCGTGACCTATCTTATAAATACACGACAACTTCGCCTGATATGTTCAGGCGAAGTTGTTGCCAACTTCGTTTGACTAACAAGTTCGCCTGATAAGCGAACTTGTCAGTAACTTCGCTTAAACATAAACAAAACACAATTAACATTACAGACTGGATTACAGACACTAGACTATGAACTACTGACATTATGCACCAACAGACTCCCCCTTGGCAGTAGCTTCATATCTTTATCTTTAAGCACTTGTCTTGTAATCTTCATGCATGCACTCCCTCTCTTACACAGACCGTGACTACTAGCTGATATTTCCTCGCTTCGTCTTTCCAAGCAGGAATATAGAATATCTTCTTCTCGTTTAACACCTGCAGATCAGCTTTAGATAAATTAACAAGGTGCATCGGATCATACACTCTTAGCACTTCTTGTTCGTCTTCGTCTTCCATCACGGCTTCAGCAGTCTGGCAATCCACATACCACCATTTCAGATCTTTCAGCACATCTTGAGGCATAGTCTTCATTGGAACCTCTTTCAAACACCGAATTGGCTTATATTTCATCACTATCCAAGGTTTACCATCTGCTCTCATTCCTCTTTTAGTATCTTCAACTAATTTCCCTTTCTGTGGTTTTAACAACTCAAACTTTTTCTCTTTAATACTTTCTTTCCATACTATCTTCCCAATAACTCTGGCTATATTATCATCACTTCTATTAATCAATCCCAGTCTGGCCAAATCCTTTACCTCACACTCAGGTAAGGTATTTAGAGATCTCAACGTCCTCTTAAAGTATTGGATCCCATCATATCTTTTCACCACGAACACTTTTAGCTGTTCATCATATAACCAACAGATAATGCCTTTCTTTGACTCAGCGTACCCTTTAATATTATAACTTTTCTTGAACATTGTAGGTACCACTGGCTTCTTCGTTTTGATAAACCAATGAGCATAGCCTTCCTTCCATTTAGGCTGCTCCTCCCATTCTGTATCATCAACTACTGTATCTTCACATACATTCGACTTCTCAACGGTTGGAAGCTCGTGTTCAACATTCTCCTCTACAATTTCACCTTCTTCAACATCATCTTCTATCACTATCTGTGCACCAATCTTCTCAATTTCTTCTAATGGCAGCACATCATCATCACACACATCATCATCATCTAACATATCATCATCCAACTCCTTCAAGGCATCGATCACATCATCTCCCATCTCCTCGTCATCTACCATCACCACCTCATCACCACCAGAACCGCTAGCTGCACCTTCAGACTCCCCCTGAGCTGTGGTTGTCCCAAGAGCTTGAGTAGTTCTTGGCAACTCACCACCTGCACCTTTCGATGCATTGGGATCATCGTCTCTGTCATTCTTCTTCTTTGTCCTGAGCTCGTCGCCTTTACAGCTTGTCTCCCCCTGAGATGCCAAGAACTCCTTCATAGCATCTATAATTTTTCCATGTTCAACCAGGAGGGACGACTGTAGTTGATTTTCTGCTACTAGGCACTGAATAGCCTGGGTCTGGATAAGATTCACCCTTGATTGTTCTGCCACGACCCGTTCAAGTGCTGCTATTCTTTCCGAGTCTGATAGGGTTGCATCGAAATCGAACCTCATGTGAGATATGTCTTGAGTATACTGAGGAGGGATTTTGAATGAAACCGGGACATCAGAAGTAGCTGTGGACATAACCGCAGGTGGTATCGTGACCGACAACCCTGCAGTATGAACCACTGTCGACTCAATAACCTGTGAAACAACCTCCGACGGAGTAAGCGTTGGAGGCGGCAACGATACAATATCTGGAGTCGTCAGCTGGAGTGTGATGGATGGGAGGCCAACAGATGATGATGTAGCCACCACGGAAACGTCCGTGGCGCTTGGCCTTGTGACCTGTAATGGTGTAGGGACAATTGACATACCTGACAGTGCGGGCGGAGCGAAACGTACCACCCTAGAGCTCTCACCGGCTCCCCTACCTGCACCTGTCCTGTCCCTTCTTGAACGTCTGATCAACTTATGAATGTCTTCTTCTTCTTCTGACTCACTGTCGTCATCTGTCCTCTTTCTCTTCCCATACGTCCTCTCTTGAGTCACCATCATGCGTCTTGCCTCATCCATTACATCATCAAAATCTGAGTCAGCCACCGTTGTAGCTGCCCTAGTAACATGCACAGTCGAGGCACGTTCAACAGGGACCTGAACGTTCTCCTCTGGATCCACCCGATCCATATCAAAGAAGCCATGACCACCAAATTCTGCATCAAGGTCCACTTCCTCCTCCGGTGACACAACAGGAGCAGCAGGTATAGCTTGAGGTGCTCCTGCCTGTTGTGGTGCCGGGTCCCTAAACTCATCCCCACGAGCAGGCACATACTCCGGGTTGATTAAGTACCCAAAGAGTGGAGTATGCCTAGGACGCAGTTCAGGCTTGCTTCTAGGACTCGAAGTTCTACATTAAGCAAAGATACGCTTGTTCACACTCTCCACGTATCTGATAGGGCGACGTTGAGGCAACGTGGGAGCAACATGATTCAAGATCATTTGGAGAAATCTTGGATACATGATGAATCTCTCACGCCCCATTGCCCTTCGCTGTCGATCAATCTCATAGAAGACCATCTGACTCAAGCTGTAACGCTTGTTATAAGTCAAAGCAATCATCGCCGACTGCAAGGTTGCGCCCATCCCGTCAGTGCCCGCCTTCCTCCCTGACATGCAGACAATCATTACGTGCATGAGGAAGCGCCACTGATCGAGCAAGAAACCTTTTCTTCTTTGTGTATCCCCCAAGGGACCAGAATATCCCATTCGTAGAAATGCTCCATCACGGAACGGAGCAACAAACTCTGTCGGGTCGTCCCTCGTCTCCTCTCCGAATTGCAAAGCCACCCGGATTTGTTCAGACGAGAACTGAACATCCTGACCATTTACCGTTGCACGCATCACCGGGGGGTCGACGCGGCAGTCATATTCCACCGTCTTCCAGAAATCCTCAATGTTGGGCAAGGAAATCGGCAGAGTGGTCGTAATGGCGTGGAATATCCTCGAGCGTAAAAGGAAGGTGATGATTTCGCGGAAATCATCAACTCCGCTCGCTTCCGGGTCTAAGGTGATATACATGTTGTGACCCGGGAAGAACTGTCTTTGTTGATCACCTCCGTCATCACCGCCTGCATCACCTGCTCCAGCAATAGCAGCCATATCTGCAACAAACGAACCAAGTTAGATAAACGTTAAAGCATAACACAAGTTCGCTTGTTACCATGAGCGAAGTTGTGATAAAATCTGTATAGGCGAAGTTAAAGGTGGGGCGAAGTTGGGAACAACTTCGCTTCATCTTTAAGTTCGTCTAATAACTAATAAGTAAAAAGGTCCAGGCGAAGTTAATGATAACTTCGCCTCACCACAACATCGCCTCAGGCGAAGTTAAACCTCAGGCGAAGTTACGGATAACTTCGCCCAAACTGTAAGTTCGCCTGAATCTGAATCGGCGACAGTAAGGTGATTCGAACGACGTGCAGTTGGTGATTTCGGAGATCAAGGACTCCGAAATACATGATTTTATGAAGTTTTATACGTTCAAGTGGTTTACTATCACGTAAAAACAAGTTTGAAAATCGGGTTTTTAGATTTCAAATAATCGAGGTCACGAAACGGGTCGAATCGACCTGTGATTAACATAAACGACCATGATTATACGAATATAGAACCCTACACACCTTTAATCTGAGTTGAATCGAGGTAAAAAATAACAACAGAAGATCGATAAGAACAGATCGATAACTTCGCTGAAATATCAGAGGATAAGTTCGCTGGTTTTGAAAATTATGAAACTGTTTGATCTTAAAAATTCCTTTATATAGGAGCGGAGTTATACAGGCGAAGTTGTGGATAACTTCGCCTAGGGCGAAGTTATTCACAAGTTCGCCGATATATCAAATTTTACAAAATCAACCCCTATAATTTGAACAATTTGCAATTAAGTTTTAAAAACTTCCCTTTAAGAATTAAATGACACGATCAAGTCCAAGTAACCAGTTATAAAATCATAAACTACCTAAGTACGAAAAACTTATAAAAATTAAAGTACAAGGGATCAAATTTCAGTCTAGACAGGGACTACTACGTTTTAGAAAAGATCCGAACAGAAATCATACTAATTACGTGACTGTCACATAGATCCGTGTTTAGCTGTATTATGACATAAAGAAACAGGTTGTAGGCAGGTAAATAACTTAAGATGGTTTTCATTGTTTCTGTGATACGAGTTAAGTTCAATTAAGCTCAAAAATTAAGTGGGCAACAACTCAGAGATTATGATGCCTCCTATCTATTCTCAAAGCGTATTTGGCTTTCCCCAAGTCACCCCGAATTGACTTCGACCCATAGTGTCTGATTAAGTTTGTAAGTACTCTTCATCTGCTTCCCGTTCTCTTTCTTACTCCATGATTGAGAAGTCTTGACATTGTCAGCTCTAGAATGTTTCAATAACTCATAAGTTTTTTTTTTTTTTTTAAACGAACATTTACATAGACTTCAGAGTAGTAAACAACTGCAAGTCCCGAATCTGGATCACTGCAGTTTCTTCACACACTATCTTTACGGGAATCAGAACACTAACAGGCTCGTGTATGACTGGGTAATCGCTTTTCTGTCTATCATTCGGAAAGATATATATGAAGACATGCAGAACTCTTAAGAAGTTTCCACATAAAATCGAGTAGATTTAGTTAGTATCACTTCTACTTTTACGCACCATAAAAAGCTACCATGACATACAATGACTGTTCTAAAGCCTTTTAAGCCTAATAACTTCACTAGTTAAGCACACAGAATTAGTAAATCTATCATTTTCCAAGGTTGGATCAATTTTCTGTTAAAACATAGTAACAGAACTTCTTACGAAGTAGTAGACTTGAAAAATAATTTCATTTCCCTAAAAAAAAATTTTGACTTCAATCGCCCCGATCAGTTCAAAGTCTTCAGGTAAACGGTTATCCTGCGAATCCAATGGATTAGCTGGACCGACCACATACAAGTATGTGTCCTTCTAACTAAGTATGATCGACTAATTTTCAGCGAAAGAATAAAAAACTCATCATAAACCGCCCCAGTCACTTTCAGTCATCTGGTTAATGGCAACCCTCATACTCTACAAGTAGAAAATGAGGACCAAACATATCCGAGGATATGTCCTTCAAACTGAGGTAACCGACATAATTTTAAGCGATAGTGACATTTTTTTTTATATATATGCACAAAAAGCATGGTTACTCGGGATTGATCATCCCATTCAACTCAACAAGGTTTTGAAATCTTGATTTGTCAAACGCTTTAGTATATAAATCAGCGAAATTATCAAGCGTATCAACCTTTTCGAGCTCAATCAACTTCTTCTCAGCACAATCCCGTATAAAATGATGACGTATGTCAATATGTTTAGTTTTACTGTGCTTCACGGGATTGTTAGTTACTGAGATAGCAGCTGTGTTATCAATGCAAGTAGGAGTAAGTGAGAAATTCAGACCATAGTCGCGTAACTGTTGTTGAATCCACAGAACCTGGGAGCAGCAGTTGGATGCTGCCATGTATTCTGCCTCACATGTTGAAATGGCGACTGATGTCTGCTTCTTGCATTGCCAGGACACTATTCTGCCTCCTAGAAACTGACATCCTCCAGTAGTTGACTTCCGACTCTGATTGCACCCTCCATAATCAGAATCTGTGTAAGCTACCAACTCCAAGTCTCCTCCCTTCGCGTACCACAACCCCAGCTTAGGTTTGCCTTTGAGATATCGCAAGATCCTCTTCACACCCTTCATGTGAGATTCCTTTGGGTTTGCCTGAAAACGAGCACAAAGACAAACTGTAAACATAATATCAGGCCTAGAAGCAGTTAAGTACATTAAAGAACCTATAATTGCCCGATACTGAGTTGGGTCCACATCTGCGTCATTGTCTGTCTCAGCACCCAATTTATGGTTGACGCAGATTGGAGTATCGAATGGAGTGCTGTCCTCCATCTTGAAGCGTTTGAGTACATCATGGACATACTTGGTCTGATGAATGAACATCCCATCCTTCTTCTGATCAACCTGCAATCCTAAAAAGAAAGTTAGTTCACCCATAGCACTCATTTCAAACCTTTTCTTCATGACGGCCTCAAACTCCTGACACATGGAGACTTTTGATGCAGCAAAGATAATGTCATCCACGTAGACTTGCACCAGCAGGAAGTGGCTTCCTTCTCTCTTGAAGAACAACGTGCTATCTATCTTCCCTCTTTCAAACCCATTTTCAAGCAAGTAATCTGATAAGGTTGAGTACCAGGCACGAGGTGCCTGATGTAGTCCATACAACGCCTTGCTTAACTTGTACACGTGGTCTGGAAAGTCTGGGTCAGGAAAACCCGGAGGTTGCTCAACGTACACAACCTCATCAACTTTCCCATTTAGGAACGCACTTTTCACGTCTAACTGAAATACCTTCATCTTCTTATAAGCAGCAAATGCCAAAAACAATCTAATGGCTTCCAATCTTGCCACAGGAGCGAACACTTCATTATAATCAATCCCCTCTTGTTGATTAAAACCTTTAACAACTAGCCTCGCCTTGTTTCTTATAATAATCCCTTTCTCATCTCTCTTGCACTTAAAAACCCATTTTGTGCCTATCGCATGGACATTCTTTGGTTTTTCAACCAAAGTCCAAACTTCCATTTTCTTGAATTGAGCCAGCTCTTCTTGCATGGCTTCGACCCACGAGCTGTCCTTTAGAGCCATTTGATAATTCTTTGGTTCAATCTGGCTGATAAAGCAGGTGTACAAGCATTCGTTGATTATGCCTGTCTCCTTAATGCTTGTGTAAACACAGGTGTGCTCATTCAAGCTACGTCTTGTTTGTACACCGGAGGACACATCACCAATCACATTCTCCAAAGGGTGATCTTTATGAATTCTCGTGGTCGGAACCGAACCGACATGCAAATTGTCTTCCAAGTTAGAAGAGAGCTCGTCAATGGTTGTTCCTTGCTGAGAGTGAAACGGATTGAAAAATTCTTCTTCAGGAGAGACAGCAGGGGTATCGATAGCATTTGATGAGGAAGGTTGACATTTATCAAACAGCTGTCTTTGCACTAGATTTTCTTCCTCATCAAGGATCATCTTCGTAGCAACTCTTTCTTCTACTTCTGCACTATCCAAATAAGGTATGTTAAAAGACTTGAAAAGTCTATCATAGTCGAAAAACCCAGCAGGTCCGTTGCTTGGTTTTGGCGGTTTGTAACTTGTGATATCGGTGTTACACACCACCTCAACCTTGCCGGTCGATGTATTAAAGACACGTCTGTTGGGAGTTCCAACAACATAACCGACTAAGATTCCTTCATCGGCTACTTCACCAAATTTAGAATCTGTCTTTAAAATCGAACAAGGGGACCCGAATGGTTCAAGACCACTCAAGTTGGGCTTCCTCCCATGCATAAGCTCATAACACGTTTTATTAAGTCTTTTAACAGCCAAGACTCTATTTAGGATATAACAGGCTGTAGCAACAGCTTCAGCCCAGAACACCACAGGAAGCTTCGAATCAGCCAGCATAGTTCTGGCTCCTTCAATTAACGTTCTAATCTTCCTCTCAGCCACTCCATTCTGTTGCGGAGTATACGGAGCGCTGTACTGGTGCTCAATCCCTTTCTGAAGGCAGAAGATCTCCATTTCAAAATTCTTGAACTCCGTTCCATTATCACTCCTGATGAACTTAACCCTTTTATCCATAACGTTCTCAACTTTGGTAATCAAATTCTTCACCATCTGAGCCGTTTCATCTTTTGATTTCAGGAAATATACCCACGAATATCGTGAGTAATCATCAGTGATCACCAAGCAATAAGAAGTACCTCCTAGACTTTTTGCATTCACGGGACCGAAGAGATCCATGTGAAGCAATTCTAGAGTACTAACAATAGAATTGACCTTCTTGGTGTGATGGGATTTCTTGTGCTGCTTTCCCTTCTTGCACGCTAGACATTTGTCTGCAAAGTTGAAACTTTTCAAGGGAACGCCCAGCACAAGTCCATTCTTGACAATGTGGTTCATCTTCCGAAGATGAATGTGCCCCATTCTCCTATGCCACAATTCGGACTCCGATTCGCTCGCTTTTGTCATAAGGCATGATTCTTCCGTGGACATTTCAGTCGACCTCATATCCATAATATACGTATTCCTCTCACGTGGAGCCTTCATCACAATCCACTCCTCTGGTATCTGAAAACCAGGATGCAACACAATCGCCTCATTCTTTGTAAAATGTACGGTGTACTCCTTATCACAGATCTGCGACACACTCAGCAGATTGTGCTTCAATTCTTCGACAAAGTTTACTTTCTCTAGAGTCATCTTTCCATTAGACACCGTTCCCATTCCTGTAATCTTGCCTCCACTTTCTCCAGCAAAGCTCACTCTCCCTCCTTGAACAGGTTTCAAATCGTGTAGCAAGATTTTGTTACCCGTCATGTGCCGGGAACAGCCGCTATCCACAACCCAAAGATTATTGGCAGCTCTGTTCAACTGTTCCTGCATGATTAAAGCAAAAGATTAGTATCTAGGGACCCAAGACCAATTGGTCTTGGATCTATACATCCCGAACTTTGGCTTTCCAAAGTTAGTCTCTGTATAATTATTTCTGTGAGTCCTAACAGGATACCTTCTTGTGGATTGTCTATGAGGCCATCCAAACCATCTTGAATTAAATGAATTATTAGTTATGGTTTGGGTGTTACCAGTGAAAAACTGAGATCTATTTCTTTGAAAACCTGGATTAGTCCATTTTCTGAAATTCAATGGGTTTTCAGTTTTATCATTAAAATGATTACTGTTAGCTCTTTTCTCAGATTTTAAAGGCCTCACACCTCTGAATTTTTGCTTCAGAGGGCAATCAGCAACAAGATGTCCTTGTTGATTACATCTAAAACAACACCTGTTTTCAACTTTCTTATCAAAAGTTGTCTTAGATGTTGAGGCTGTATTACTGCCCGTTTGTCTCACATATGGTGGGACATACGGGTTTATTGGAGACTTCTTTTCAGATGTTTTCTTTTTATCTCCACTTTTTGGTAATACTTCCTCTTGATTTGTTTCACTCGACTCAGAAGACTTGTCCGAGTTAGATGAGACAGGACTCGGAGCAGAAATTTTAACACTTGCAACAGGCTTACTAACTTCTGGTTCTTTAGTAGTAACTGGAATTGGAACTGTCTGAACAACCTCAAAGTCAACAGATTTCTGATTACTAGGGTTAAAAGTGTAATTGTGATTATAAGGTGGTGGAACCTCATGATAACCAATTCCTCCCCTCTTAACTGAGGAACCTTGATCACTAACAAGGTGATCAAGAATAGCAGAGGAATTTCTGAACTGCTCAAGTTTTCTATTCAGTTCCACCACTTTCACCTGGTGATCAGCAATCTGTTTTTCTCTTTCAGCTATTAGTTTGGTTTTTTCTTCCAAAACTTCATAGCTTAGATCAATCACTTGAATTTTTTCAGCAAGTTTTGCTTTTAGACTTTTAATATCATTTTCACAAGCTTTTATTTTAACTTTATAGCTATTTTCTTTTGCTTTTGTAAAATGATGATCTTCTTTTAGAGTTTTAAACTCAGCATCCAAACTAACATACTGATCAGTTATAGTTGCTAATTGCTCAGACAAGTTTTCGCATTTAGAATAAGTAGGTTTAGAACATACCTCGGAGAGCTGGTCTTTAGCATCAGACATGAAAGCTTTTTCTTCTCCAGTAGCTTTCTCACTTTCTTCATTTTCCACATTCGCCAAATTTGCCTGTTCAAAGAATTCTTCAGTATGCAGGTTCCAGTTATATTCACCATCTTCTCTGGAAATCATGGCACTATAATCTTTACTTCCCCCATTATGCTGTGTAGACTTGCCTTGACCACGTTCTACACGCTCATTTCTGCACTCCTTAGCAAAGTGGCCGTTTTGCTGACAGTTGTAGCATCTTACCTTCGTCTTGTCAAACCCTGGCCTTCCACCGACAAACTTTCTTCCGGTCTTTTTCATAAATCGTTTCACTCTTCTCACGATCATAGCCATCTGCCATTGCAGATCCATTTCTTCCAGATCATCAGCATCAATCTGGTCATAGTCTTCATCCAACATAGCTGGATCAACAATCTTCCCCTGAATGTAGTTCTCATAGGAAGCAATAAAAGAAGCATAGAGAGCAACCTGCTCTTCAGCAGATTTGACACTCATAGGCATCTTAGAGTAGCTGATGCTAGAAATACTTGGAGAGCAACTACTCTTGCTCGTTTGCGGTTTAGATGCACTAGATCCACCTGCTACAAAGCAAACATCACCATTCGTGTTGACTGACACATGCCCCTCATGTGATGAGTTGGCGCCCGACTCTCCCTTCGAGTAGTAGGCAGCTGATTCAGTCTTCGAACCTGAACTAGAGTTGACTTTAGCACCATACATACCAGGATCTTGAACCTGATCCATAGGTGTCTCCTTTCTAACCATGTTAAGCTCAAAGGTTCGAAGCTTGTTCACTGCTGTCTCAAGGTCATAGTCAGCAAAGTCTTTATCTTCTCTCATCAACACAGTATACATCTCCCATTTTGGTGGAAGAGCATCAAGAAGCTTCTCAACAATCTCATCTTCTTTGTATGCAATTGAATAGTTGCTGAGTTCAGTCATCAGATGATAATATCTGGTGATGATATCATCAAGTGATTCGTTTTTCAGATACTTGAAGACTGAGAATTGAGTTTTGAGCAATTTGATATTCGAAGCACGGATTCCCACATTTCCTTCAAACCGGTTCTCAAGAGCTTCCCAAAGCTCTCTTGCTGTCTTGTACTTTCTAAAAGTATGAAGGATCTCTTGTGGAAGAGCCATAGTAATAGCAGCATGAGCCTTGCTCTCGGCCTCATACATCTTTTTCTCTTCTTCTTCCATTTTGCTGTACATTTTGATCTGATCACGACCTTCGTACTCCATAGTTGGTGGAATATAACCATCCTGGATGCATACCCACATTTTCGCATCCTGGTACTTGACATATTGTTCGAACCGATCCTTCCAAGCAACGAAGTCAGTTCCTTTAAGCAACTTTGGGGCCTTAGTAGCTGACTCTGCTTCTACTTCCATCTTAACTAACTCTGAGATGTTAATTGACGACATCTTTCTCAAAAACTAAGAAACCCGAAAAAAAAAAAAATTCTTCTGAAAAGTACTGTAGGCGAAGTTACGGATAACTTCGCTTAAGTCTTAACTTCGCTGAAGAACTTCGCTGATTCTTAACTTCGCTTGAGGTAAGCAAACTTAGGAGGTAGGCGGAGTTGTAGAGAACTTCGCTTGAGTTAGGCGAGCTTGAGAAGGTAGGCGAAGTTGTGGATAACTTCGCTTAACCTGATATCTTCGCTGAAACCCTACGAACAGTGACTGCAACTTCGCTTGATGAACACGAAGTTTCTGCAGATCTGATTTCTGGGTTTTTTCGAGGTTTTTGACGGTGTAAAGGGTTGAATACGATGGTAGGAGGTAAGAATGACACAAAAACACAGAAAACACGTCCCGCGAATAGTAGAAACGGGACGATTTCTACACCCGCGTGAATATCCCGAACCACACAATTGAGCAAACGCTCTGATACCAATTGTAGGTTCCCTGGATGGATCTGCACGGGATATCTCGATCTACACAGGTGCGGAATCCCTGCGTAGGTCGTTACGAGCGTAGAACACGAATCAAACAAACACACGATACGAATGAATACACGTTATATTATAACCAAAACACGTGATATACAGACTCAATACTCTCTGGTTCTCACGTCTCTCGACTCACACACGTCTGTATACGATTACATTCAACCCCTTTAAACAATCCGTGACCTATCTTATAAATACACGACAACTTCGCCTGATATGTTCAGGCGAAGTTGTTGCGAACTTCGCTTGACTAACAAGTTCGCCTGATAAGCGAACTTGTCAGTAACTTCGCTTAAACATAAACAAAACACAATTAACATTACAGACTGGATTACAGACACTAGACTATGAACTACTGACATTATGCACCAACAGACATTATTGCCGGTATAGTTTCAAATGTGACTGACTATAAACAAGATCACTCCTCCAGATTCACCAAACCCTGCAGTAGCCAATATAGACACTGAGTCAATTGATTTTGAAATTTTCAATGATGACTTACCTTCATCAACTGTCACCACTGATCCGATTCACTCAGAACATGTACAAGATCAAGACACACATATTCCAACCCTACCAACATCCCCTATTACAGAAACACACATCACACCACTAACCTCACCTCTACATGTAACAATACCAACTGAACCCATTCAACCTACCCAATCCATCTCACATGAACCTGAAGCTTATAAACTACCTTCACCTGAAAACTCTTCACCAGAACCTTTCTCTGAACCTGAACCTAAACCTACTCAAGAAACACCACCATCCAGTCCAAATGTCTATGACCTGATTTCTTAGAATGCTGCCCTGGAATTCGAAAACATCATGTTAAAAGAGAAGAATGCTTTCCTGGAAATCTGAAACAAGGCTCTTGAAATTGCGTTACAACAAGCTTTACTGAAGATTCAAACCCTGGAGCACTCTGAGGTTGAGAAGACTTCAGATGCACCAAAACAGGGGGAGAGTATCAAGGATGTAGGAGGATTAAAGGAAATTGAAAATCTATATGCCAGTTCTGATGAAGATGAAGCTGAAGATGCTGGAACCTCAGATGCTCCAAAGAAAATAAATGAAGAGCATGAGAAAAATGATGGAGTTGAAGGGGAGTCAGGAGAGAAAGAGACTGAATTTGAAGAAGAAACCCCTGAACAGATTGCCCAAAGACAATTAAAAGGCAAAGGGGTGGCTCTAACTGAAGAAGATCTTCATCCAATAGCAACTCATAAAGAAAAATCTGGTGATGACATCTTGGAGAAAGATCATGTTGAGGATCCTGATATAGCAGAGGTTGAGTCGGTCAATACTGTGATACAAACGATAAATCAAGAAAGACAGAGAGTATTGGTTGGGAGGAAGAAAAGGAGATTGACCAAGAAGTGGTTGAAGCACTGATGGAAATGAGGATAAAGAAGGAGGAAGAAGAAAGATTAAGAAAGGAGGCAGATGATGCTATTAGGGCTACATTGGAGACATTAAAAGCAACACAAACTGATGAACAAACTCCAAGAGCACAAAGTAATAATGAACATGAGTCCATATTATCTGAGCCAATCATATTTGAGTCTATAAATGAAGAACCTGAACCTGAAACACCAAAGGAGCAAGAGCTTGGTTTAGGTCCAGTGAACCCCTCTGAAGATGAAACGATTGAAATATCTACCAGCTCAATGGTGAAGTTAGTGATAATGGGTTGTCTTCAAAACTGAAAATTCGAAACAAAACTGAAAATTCGAGATGGGTTGAGTTTTGGGGTTTGAAAAGTAACGAATGTTACACCAACATATTTTGTTGACAAATGTTATTTATTTTAAAGGTGCTGCAGATTGATACCATGATGTGCAAGAACCATAAAACTAGACCGACCTTAGGATTATTTAAATGAAGCAATTACTCCATTTCGATGTATTGTTACTTTTCTCATTATCGAACTATATGTGTACTTACAAAATTATGAAATAAAATAAATATATTGTCACTATTAACAGTATTACGGGTTTATGAGTGATCTGCACGTTGCACCGGGGCGTTTTTCGCTTAAAGCCGGGTTGTTGTAGATTGGTATTAGAGCCGTAACTATAAGATAGATGGTTAGACGCAACTACCTAGTATAGTTATAGTTTGTTTTAGGACCCAAATTGCATGTATACTCTATGTGATATGTTCCCGCACTTTTAATTAAATTTCATTCATGCGTTCAAAAATGTAGTTATAATATTATATGGGGTCGCATGTACACATACTAACTTCCTAAGCAATTTTATAATCATTTATCTTTTTCAACGTATTTGTGATGTTTCACATAATAATTTGTGTTTCGATATTTCTATTTTTCGCTCTCCATAAAGATGGTTTTACGTAACGGGTATGTAGTAACTGGATAAGGGACACACTTGTTTTTCGAACCCTTTCCACCAAGGTTTTAAACAGAACGATAAGTAATGGGTATAAATTCCAATCAGCCATGGGACCCGGTTGCTTACCTGGAGGGTTCGAAAAGGGTGTTGGAACTTATTAGGCCAAAGCATACCATTAAGATGAATATGTGACATTCTTGACAAAACCGGGTACACCTTAGCACTTAAAAACTCGAATAAGCGTTTAACCGCTTATTGCGTAACGAACAAACGAATAACCGAACGTGTCTGGTTATGAACCAGATATCCCGAGGGGCCATCTATAAGTGATATATGTCTATTATAAGCCAGCATGTTGATATTAAGGCCTTAGTATGAGAGCAAACTAGTTAAATGAAAACATGCTGGTTTAACTACCCTCTATAGATTTAAACGCGAAAGAGAGTCACAAAATAAGCATTGTAACATCCGTTAAGCCAAAAAAGATTTAAAAACCTTAGTGGGAATGTTTTAAGCAATATGTGAAAATATTTTCGATTTTTACAAACGTATAATATGATTTTATAAATTTACATAAAAATAGCCGAAAAACACTC
>NW_027498563.1:0-84420 GCF_021521415.1 Bidens hawaiensis
AAACCATTTAGAACTCAACCAGCCCGACAGCAGAACCCGCAAGGAACCAGATGGTGACCACTAGCCGTGCTTGCTACGAATGCGCAGCACGGATCACTTCAAAAGGAACTGCCCGAAACTGAATCAGGAGGAAACGGGAGACAACTCGCGGGTCAGCCATCGGCTTCCAATCCGGCGCGAGGCCGAGCATTTGTGATGGGAGCGAACGAGGCGCGCCAGGACCCCAGCGTAGTGACAGGTACCTTCCTCGTCTCTGATCATTACGCTTCTGTATTATTTGATACAGGCGCCGATAGAAGTTTTGTCTCCGTTAGATCCTTTCGATAGCAAACCTTCCTATTGGTGAAAACCATAGAACCCTACACCGTAGAGGTTGCTAACGGTAAAACCATGATAGTTAATCGATTGTTCGGAATTGCCCTTTTATTCTAAGCGAACAATCCTTCCTGATTGACTTGTTACCGGTAGAATTGGGTAGTTTTGACGTGATAGTGGGAATGGATGGTTGGCTCGTAATAGGGTAGAAATAACTGTGAAAAGAAAACCGTCAAGATCCGGGTGTCGGATGACGAGGAGGTATTAGTGCAGGGAGAAAAATCCGGCACCATGATACCATTTATATCCCACCTCAAGGTGTTGAAATATATACGTCAGGGATGTGTGGCGTATCTAGCGAGCCTGACGGCCGCTGATTCTGAGGAAAAACGGGTGGACGATATTCCGTGGTGCGCGAATTTCCACAAGTCTTTCCAGAGGAACTTCCTGGATTACGCCAACCCGACAAGTCGAATTCAGAATCGACTTATTACCTCAAGCCGGCCCTGTTGCTAAGGCCCCTTACAGACTTGCACCGTCCGAGATGCAAGAACTATCCAACCAGTTGCAGGAATTGTGGATAAGGGGTTTATACGTCCCAGTTATTCCCCGTGGGTGCACCAGTACTATTTGTGAAAAAGAAGGACGGAAGCCTTCGAATGTGCATTGACTACAGGGAATTGAACAAATTAACCATCAAAAATAGATATCCTCTTCCCCGAATCGATGATTTGTTCGACCAACTACAAGGTGCGAGCTATTTCTCAAAAATTGATCTTAGATCGGATACCACCAAGTTAGAATTCAAGAGGAGGATATCCCAAAAACCGCGTTTCGGACTCGCTACGGCCACTACGAATTTTTAGTTATGCCTTTTGGGCTAACAAATGCGCCAGCGGTATTCATGGATCTCATGAACCGAGTCTGTAAACCCTATCTCGACAAGTTCGTCATTGTATTTATTGACGATATTTTGATATACTCGAAGAGTGAAGAGGAGCACGAGCAACACTTAAAGTTAGTTTTAGAGCTCCTGGATCAGGAGAAGTTATATGCAAAATTCTCCAAGTGTAACTTCTGGTTACAAGAGGTGCAATTCCTCGGTCATGTTATAAACCACCAAGGAATACACGTTGATCCGAGTAAGGTTGAAGCTATTAAGAATTGGCAAGCGCCTAAATCTCCAAAGGAAATCCGCCAATTCTTAGGCTTAGCTGGGTACTATCGTCGATTTATTGAGAATTTTTCCAGCATTGCCCAACCTTTAACCTTGCTGACCCAAAAGGATCGAAGGTATGATTGGGGTGAAGAGCAGGAAGCGGCGTTTCAAACGCTAAAGCAAAGATTGTGCCAAGCGCCAATCTTAAGTCTCCCCGACGGAGACGATGGATTTGTTGTATATTGTGACGCATCCCGTAGAGGGTTAGGATGCGTGTTAATGCAAAATAAAAAGGTCATAGCCTATGCGTCTCGACAGTTAAAAGTTCATGAGAAAAACTACACTACTCATGACTTGGAACTGGGAGCAGTCATCTTTGCACTTAAAATCTGGAGACACTATCTCTACGGTACAAAGTGCACCATATTCACTGATCATAAAAGTTTGCAACACATATTCGATCAGAAAGAACTGAATATGAGGCAACGAAGATGGGTCGAGTTGCTGAGTGACTATGACTGTGACATACGATATCACCCCGGCAAGGCTAACGTTGTAGCCGATGCCTTGAGTAGAAAGGATCGAGTCAAGCCACTACGTGTGCGAGCGTTGGGGATGATAGTCCAGTCGAACCTTTCAGATTTAATTCGAGTCGCTCAACGCGAGGCGTTGAAAGAGGGCCAATTGGATAAAGAAGGACTTTACGAGAATGAGAAGAATTTCGAACAGCGTGTGGACGAAATTCTTTATTTCAAAAATCGGATTTGGATCCCGACCCTCCATGACCTTCGTGATTTAATCATGGACGAAGCTCATAAATCGAAATATTCCATACATCCGGGATCAGATAAAATGTACAAGGATGTGAAAGAATTTTACTGGTGGCCAGGGATGAAAAAGGATATAGCCACATACGTCGGCAAGTGTACGACGTGTGCGAGAGTTAAGGCGGAGCACCAGAAACCTTCGGGAATGTTGCAACAGCCGGAAATTCCCGAATGGAAGTGGGAACAGATCACAATGGATTTTGTGACACATCTCCCCAAGACACCCCGAGGTCATGATGCGATTTGGGTAATCGTGGATCGATTAACCAAATCGGCACATTTTATTCCAATTAGGAATACTTTTAACACTGAGAGACTTGCGCAAATTTATATAAATGAAATAGTGTCTCGTCATGGCATCCCCATCTCGATCATCTCCGATAGGGATAGCCATTTCACCTCCAAACTTTGGCAAGCTGTCCAAGAAGCATTGGGAACACGTATTGACCTAAGCACAGCTTACCACCCTCAGACCGATGGTCAGTCTGAGAGGACTATTCAAACTTTGGAGGATTTGCTTCGTGCCTGCGTACTGGACTTTAAGGGAAATTGGGATCAACATCTCCCACTCGTTGAATTTTCCTATAATAACAGTTACCATAGCAGTATAAAGGCAGCACCTTATGAAGCATTGTATGGGCGAAAGTGCCGATCACCACTTTGCTGGTCTGAAGTGGGAGACCCGCAGATCATTAGATCGGATCTGGTCCAGGAGACGACCAGCAAGATTCTTGAGATTAAGAACAACCTGAAAGCCGCGCGGGATCGGCAGAAGAGTTATGCTGATACCCGTCGAAAACCGTTGTCATTTGAGAAGGGTGAAAAAGTATATTTGAAAGTATCACCCTGGAAAGGAGTGGTCAGGTTTGGAAAGGCGGGGAAGTTGGCCCCTAGATATATTGGACCATTCATCATTACTGCAAAGATCGGTCCGGTAGCTTACCGACTAGAACTGCCTGAGGAACTAAGTGCAGTTCATAACGTGTTTCATGTATCAAATTTGAAAAGATGTCTGGCGGATGAGACATCGGTGTTACCCTTAGAGGGTGTTCAAATAAGTGATAGGCTCAACTTTGTAGAGGAGCCTATAGAAATAGTAGACGGGAAAATCAAGCAACTTAGACACAATAAGATCTCGTTGGTCAAAGTTAGATGGAATTCGCAACGAGGCCCAGAATTTACTTGGGAACGAAAGGACGAATTTCGGAAGAAATACCCCCACCTGTTTCCTCAAAAGGAAGTAGTTGTCGCGTAAAATTTCGAGGACGAAATTTTTATAACGGGGGGAGAATGTAACGATTCCGGCAACTTCAGGTATACCCTAGCCGGAATATACTATTTACGTGTCGTTTAATATTGATTATATGAGTTATAGTACGTTTATACGAGTATATATGATTCACAGTATGAATCATACTCAATTATATAGTGAATCATATTGGAATTTCGATCAACCAATGATCGGTTATTGAAACCCGAACGAATCGGGAATTACATTATAGACGAAGTATATAATGTTTAGTGATGTTTACGAAGTATTAATGCTTCGGGATAGGTGAATTATAGCACAGAAAAAGGATTTCGATTTAATGGTACGTCGGTACGCTAAACGAAACCTTTAACACCAAACCAAGCAAGAGACGATCAATCAAGCCGTAAAAGATGCGTAACTATTAATAAAATGAGGTTTTAATGTCGTGGGTTAAGTTTTTAAAGTTTTTAAATCAGTTTCATGTAAATTTTGTTTTAACCCGAAAAACGACCATTTTATGCTCGTTTTAAGCCGAATTACGAGTTTAAACGAGAAACGAACTGAACCAGATTATCCACAACATTATCCGGATTGTGTAATCCAAATGTGTGGACAATATTTGAGATGTGGGCCCCCCCACACACCACACAAAGGGCCGGCCACCCCCCCCACCCCATTTACACATTTCATTTTTTCTTTTTACTTCACAAAATCTCACAACTCTCTCAAAACTCTCCCAATTTTCCAAGTATTCATCAAATCCATCCTCTCTAATCAAGAACACAAGGTATAAACATGTTATAATACATGATCTTTGGTGTTGATTTCTTTATTTTTAGTTGTTTTGCAAGAACAAGAGGTTCCAAGTGAAATATGGGTGAAAACCCGAGATGGAACCGGTTCTCGTATGATCAAGGGATGTATACAAGTTATACAAAGGATCTTGATCCAAGTAAGGAGTTAAAAGTGTTTGGAATAAAATTTTACGGTTAAAATCTTGTTAAAATGAGTTTCCAAGTGAAAGATGGGTGAAAAACCGAGATGGAACCGACTCTTGCATGATCAAGAGATGTATACATGTTATACAAGGGATCTTGGTCCAAGAAATGAGTAAAAAGAGTCGGGAATGGATTTCTACGGTTAAAACCTTTGTTTTTACTTAAAAACCGACACTTTGAAAGAAATGGTTTGATTATTGGTGTAACTTGCTTGGTATAGTGATATTGTGCTTGTAAGTGTTGTATCTAGCGGCTAGCAAAGGCTAGAAACCGAGATCCTTGCGATCTAAAGCTAGAAAACACAAAATAGTTCGGTTTTCGTGTATTATGAAAAAATGGACAGATTTACGTGTGCTTAGAGTCGGGTCACGAAATTTCACAGAGATGATCTACACATGAAAATATGAGATCTGTGAATTTTTGGTAATTTTTGGATAAAAGATGAATATTTGGTGAATTTAATGCTCGGTTTTGGCCAAAAATAGTGAAAAATAGCAAAACATGATGAAAAATTCCGGCAAATTTAAGATAAGCTTTTTATAACATATAAAAGTCACCCACAAAATTTGAGCTCAGTTGGAAAAGTCTAAGTAGGCTTTTCGGTGATACGAGTTCTAGGGCTTTCTAGCTCGGTTTTGGGTGAAAATGGCTTGAAAAATAAGTTTTAAATTCTGGAAAAATTCCAGAAAGTTATGAAGATGATAAAGATCATCCCAGAAAAATTTGGGATTTTTCTAAAGTGTTTTGGTATTTTTGATATATTTAGTGTTTTAACAAGATTTAAAAATAGATAAATAAATGTAAATGTAGGAAAATAAATCTGGGAAAATTCCAGAAAGTTATGAGGATCATAAAGATCATCCCAGAAAAATTTGGGATTTTTCTAAAGTGTTTTGGTATTTTTGATATATTTAGTGTTTTAACAAGATTTAAAAATAGATAAATAAATGTAAATGTAGGAAAATAAATCTGGGAAAATTCCAGAAAGTTATGAGGATGATAAAGATCATCCCAGAAAAATTTGGGATTTTTCTAAAGTGTTTTGGTATTTTTGATATATTTAGTGTTTTAACAAGATTTAAAATAGATAAATAAATGTAAATTTAGGAAAATAAATCTGGGAAAATTCCAGAAAGTTATGAGGATGATAAAGATCATCCCAGAAAAACTTGGGATTTTTCTAAAGTGTTTTGGTATTTTTGATATATTTAGTATTTTAATAAGATTTAAAAATAGATAAATAAATATAAGTATAAGAAAATAAATCTGGAAAATTTTTACAAAATCCCTTTCTGTCAAATTAAGTTTTGTGCAAAATTTCAAGACCCGAGACTAATCGGGTAATTATTTGTGCTAAAAAGAACATAAAAACAAGTTTTTAAAGCTTAAAACGTGTAAACCGGCAAAGTTCGCATAAGCGAGCTGACTGGTACATGAAAACTTTAAAAATAGACTATTTCATAAATCTAAGTAAATTAAGTAAAAATAAATCATCCGAAAATAATTCGGATGATTTGGGTAATTTTACCCGATTTTACCGTTTTCGGCACCGAAATACCGGAAATGGGCCCCACGGCCAAACGGGGTGTCAAACCGAGCTATAATTTCATCACCTTAACTAAATTGACTGTCAAACTCTAAGCAATGTCAATCTGAGTCCTTAGAAGTGTCACGGGGTTAACATTGTCCCCGAATCGAGTACAGTACTGGGTTAACAATGTTCCCAGATGTACCGATTGATATGTATTTAAGTTATGGGAATTATATAGTAACGACTAGATATTATATTACAGATCCAGGCACGTAGCTGTTCCTTATATTACTCACCAACTCACGACAAGGTGAGTTTTCACGAGCCCCTTTTAATGAATTGTTTTAATTATATTTTCCCGGGGCGGAAAACATGTCTTATTTAAAGTATTTAAGTACATACCGATCGTATGGAAATACTTGTACATTTATATATATATGGGCTGATGCATAGAATATATAAAAGGTTTATAATGTGTTATTGTTCTGGGGTAACATAGTTCCCAGGGGTTATTATTGTTCTGGGGTAACATAGTTCCCAGGGGTTATTGTTGTTCTGGGGTAACATAGTTCCCAGGGGTTATTATTATTCTGGGGTAACATAGTTCCCAGGGGTTATTATTGTTCTGGGGTAACATAGTTCCCAGGGGTATTTATTGTTCTGGGGTAACATAGTTCCCAGGGGTTATTATTATTCTGGGGTAACATAGTTCCCAGGGGTTATTATTGTTCTGGGGTAACATAGTTCCCAGGGGTTATTATTGTTCTGGGGTAACATAGTTCCCAGGGGTATTTATTGTTCTGGGGTAACATAGTTCCCAGAAAGTTATTGGAAATGTTCTGGGGTAACAAAGTTCCCAGCATGATTATATTGTTAATAAATGATTATTAAAATGATTCGTCAGTGTTTATTTAAATTAGTGAAACTCACCAACTATTCGTAGTTGACCCGTTTTCTTTACATGTTTTCTAGGTATGCCCAAGTTGGATTGATTGATGTGTGCTTAACTATCTGTGCTACCTGTTGGAAGCTTGCTGCTCTTTGTTTTGTAATGAATTTATTAATGTCTTATCGGTAAAATATGTGTGTATCACCTAGACAGTAATGAATCTCGCAACAATGTAATATGTTATAAATTAATGTAGTGGTATTTTCTTTATAAGCAATGCTGTTGATATCAGATGTGTCTGTTGCATCCCGTGTACGTTTCCGCTGCGGTTACGGGGTGTTACAATAAATCTGAACGAGGAGAAGATCATCACCAATATTCTTATAAAACAAAGTGCAGTCGATAGTTCCACGTTTGAAACCATTATCCGTCAGATGGTCGGCGAGCGTGCCATACCAAGCTCTCGGGGCTTGATGTAGACCAAACAATGCCTTGTTTAATCGGTAAACACGGTCAGGATAATCAGGATCTTCAAAACCTGGAGGCTGTAAAACGAACACTTCCTCATGAAGTTCACCATTGAAAAAAGCACTCTTGACATCTATTTGATAAACTTTATTATTCTTGTAAGCAGCATATGCCAGAAAGATTCGAATCGACTCTAATATTGCAACTGGAGCATATACTTCAGTGTAGTCAATACCCTCTTGCTGATGAAAACCTTGCACCACTAAACGTGCCTTGTTTCTCACAATTACCCCACGATCATCTTCTTACACTTATATACCCACTTAGTCGGAATCGCCTTCTTAACTCTAGCAGGTTTATCGATAAGATCCCAAACACCTAAACGTGCAAATTGCTGTAATTCTTCTTGCATGGCTTTTACCCAAGAAGGATCTTGAAGTGCCACACGAGGAGTCGTTGGCTCAATTTGAGATAGAAAACAAGTGAATTTAGCAAGATTTACAATTCCAGACGAGTGTAAGTCAGCATGAGCACATAAGACATTATTTTCATTTGACGAAGCAACTTGATGTCGTGTTTGAACTCCCACATCAAGATCTCCAATAATGTTTTCTTGTGGATGGTAATTATGAATTCTGAGAGTAGGATTCTCAGAAACGACAACATTTTCGAATAAATTAGTGTAATGTTCACCCAATTCAGGAGATGAAACATCACTATCAAGTTCAATAACTTGATCCACAACTGCATTATCATCAGATGAAGTAGAAGCATTATCATAATGTATAGGAGACTCATTATCAGTTTCTTCAGTTGGAGCAACAATTGGAGCTTCAACATCATTTAAACTTGCAAACCTTGGAATTTCTGAATGTTCTTCAAAATAAGCACGAACTAAATCTTCATCTGGATGATCGGTCGTTGGAGTAAATGAATTAAATAAGTCATCATAGTCAAACATCCAGTCGGGACCTTTTCCTTGAGAAGGAACAGTGTACTTTTGACAGTCCACATGGTACCATTCTTCAACACAACCAGACGTAAAGTTAAACACTCTTTTCTTAGGTGACGCATACCCCAAGAAATAACCTTCAATGGTTTATTCATCAAACTTTCCCACATCCTTTTTCAACATAGTACAAGGACACCCAAATGGTTCCAAGTACTTTAAATTAGGTTACGATTATTCAATAATTCATAACTAGTCTTCTTGAGTCTTTTAACAGTGAGAACTCGATTGAGTGTATAACAAGCTGTATTCACCGCCTTATTCCAAAACTAGACAGGAAGCTTTGAATCAGCAAGCATCGTTCTAGCAGCTTCAATCAACGTTCTATTCTTTCTTTTAGCTACACCGTTCTGTTGTGGTACATATGGAGCACTGTATTCTCGATGAATTTCTTTTTGTATACAAAAGAAATCTAATACAAAATTTTTAAATTCAGTACCATTGTCACTTCGAATTCTCCTCACTTTCTATTTGTATAGTGATTCGATCTTAGTGATTAGGTTTTGAACAAGACCCGGTGTTTGATCTTTTGAGCTCATAAACAAGACCCATGAATATCGTGAATAATCATCTGTAACTACTAGACAATACCAGTCTCCAGAAATACTCGCACGTTTCACTGGACCAAATAAATCCATATGAAGTCGTTCAAGCGGAGTATCAATGGAATTTAATAACTTAGATGGGTGCGGTTTCTTCTTCTGTTTGCCCTTCTTGCATGCAACACAGTGATCGGATAACTTAAAATTCTTCAATGAAACGCCCTCAACTAAGTCATTAGCCATGAGATAGTTCATCTTTCTAACATGTATGTGACCCATTCTACGATGCCATGGAATAGAATCTTTCTCGGTTGCTTTTGAGACAAAACATGTTTCGATCGATGTTGATACTTTAGAATTCATATTCAAAACATAAATATCATTGGATCGAGGTGATCGCATGACAACCATGTCCTCGGGAATCACATAACCCGGTTTCAAAATCAGACACTCTTTATCTGTAAATACTGTAGTGTATTGCTTATCACAGATTTGCGACACACTCAATAAATTATGATCCACTTTATCACAATAGTTAACTTTCTTAAAAGTAATATTTCCATTTGAAACATCACCTTCCTGTGTAATCATACCCCCATAATTTCCAACAAATGTCACATAACCCCCTTGAATATTTCTCACATTTGTTAAGAGGTCGATATTCCCAGTAATATGACGAGAACATCCACTATCCATGATCCAGTTTTCACCAGAAATGGTCTTGGATGTACCCTACACACAAATGAAAGTGATTAGTTCAAAAAGGCACCCCAGGCCTCGGTCTTGGGCACCTTTTGGTTTTCTTGAGAAAATTTAACCTTAGCTGCATTCAATTGTTGTTCAGCAACTTGAGAATAAGTTACAGGTTTCTTAGACTTTCGTCTTAGATACGCAACTTAAACTACATTTGAATTAATGCTTTTGCAAATTGGTTCGGTTGGAATAAACTTAGGTTTAACGGAACCATGATTTTCATTCACATGAACAACTTTCGAGGATGCACATTAGAAAACATAATGTGAGTATCATCAGCATACGACACAGGTCGTTTCAGAATCTCCTTTACCAAAGGAACCGGTTTGGAAAGGTCCTTGATAAAAGGATGAAGATTCTGATAGTTCTTCTGGCCATAATTTCTTAGTAACATGACCTTGTTGACCGCAAAGAAAACAACTTCGCATATCAACATGATGATGTTGAGAGTTTGTCGGAACATGTGACACAGATGATGGATGATGATTCACATTTCTGGTCATGCTCTTAGCAAAATCATCAGATAACTCAGATTTCTTTTTCAAGTAGAAATCTAAATTAGAACAGTTTGAAAAACTTTTCAACATATCTGTCCCAGTTGACTTCACCAATTGAACTTTTTTAGCTTGTTTTAAAACTTGCTTTGCTTTAGTCAATGGATCAGATGGAGCTGATGTTTCGCTTGAGCATACAAATGTTCAAGTTCACGAATCTTGGAAGTTTCATTGTGAAACACACTTTCAATCAATTCAGGTTTAATGATACTTATTGGAATGTCTTTCTCAGTGAAAATCATGTCCATACCTTTTAATTTAAACACACGAGCAGATGACGGCTTAGATGCATTAGGATTTATGAAACGCAACAAATCCTCATCAGAAATTTTAGGTTTTTCTGGTTTCTTAGCCCTCACTGGTTTGACATCAACGTGAGCATCTTGTTTCACCTTAGTTGTGTGCGAACCATACACAGCCTCCTCAAATTCATGAGGTTCACAAAGTATGTGATTAGAACATGGAATGTTCTTGTTCCTGTGTATAATTTCAGGTTCGAACACATCCTTAATGATAACTTTGTTAACATTTTCAACATAAACTTTGTTGCTCTGAACATGAGATTTTTTAGAAGCAAATTGGGTTTTAACAGTTTCAGATTTATTGATTTTAGGTTTTTCTAAAATCACAGGTTCTTTCATAATACCTCTTCTTCCTTTTTAGCAAAAGGATTAATTTTATAATCATTGTGAAACGGAGGAGGAATTTCAACAAAACCTATACCTTTCTTTGAATCTTTTTGTTTTCCAGATACTTCAATGATTTCATTCAATAAGAATGAAGAGTTTCGAAATTTACCCAATTTGTTCTTTAACTCAAGAACCTTATTCTCAAGCTCGGTTATCTTTTTACGATGTTTCAAGATTTCTTGAAACTTTTGGTCATTAATTATCATTTTCACAGATAACTCAGCTTTGAGATCATGATTACTTGTCGACAATGCTTCAATCTTTTCACGAGATCTCATTTGAGATTCGAGAGATTGTCGATAAGTATCTTTTAGTGAAGCAATTTCTCTAACTAAATTGTCATTGTGATTCTTAAAGATTCTAACTTAGGTTTGTTAGATTCACATTCAACACATGTTACTTTAACTGATGATGTAGCAGAAATAGAATGACTAACCTCATTGATTTTAGCCATGCACGCAAAGACAGTTGTAGGCTTGTCACATGAGTCATCAGAATCAAATCCAGAGTCATTATCAGAAGACACCTCACTTCCACTAGCATCATGAAAATCTTGAGTCAACCCAAACAAAGCCAAATTAGCTTGATTATCATTACACAATAGTCGTTGTGACCAATCATTTCCATCAGGTAACATTGCTTGTGACTCATAACTTGATGGTTTCTTCTCAGCATCATTACCTCGTGTTGTTGAAGAATTTTGAGTTTGACCACGAGGACCAGTATACTCCTTTATCGGTTTGTCACATTCTTTTGCCAAATGCCCGAATTCTTGACAGTTATAACATTTCACCTTTAACTTGTCAAATCCCAACGTCTTGTTCAGGGCAGGAAGATCTTTTCCGGTTCTTTGCATAAATCTTTTCACCTTATGAACAATCATTGCTATGTTCCACTTTAAATCCATGATTTCTAAGTCATCTGGATCAATCTGATCATAGTCTTCATCAGTCAAATCACTAGTGGCAATTTTTCTACTCACCGGATTTTCATAAGAAGTCATGAAAGCTGATAAAAAGGCAAAGTTTTGTTCAGCTTCTTTCATGTTGACATTTGGAGTTGATGAGTATTGATTCGTAGTGGATGAACTTCCTGAACCAGCAGAAACATTTGGTGATCCAGAACTACCAGCAGTATAAAAACATGCTCTAGGATCACTATAGATAGTTGTTTCATTTTCTTTAGCATTATGTGTCAGAAAAGCAATAATTGGTGAAATGGTTGAACTTAAAGGCATGCTACCACCATAGAAAGCAGGATCTTAACTTTCCTTGGATGATTTTTGACACTTGAGATCATATTCACGAGCTTCAATCTTTTGTAAAAACTCACTTGCAGTCAAGTCTTCATTGAAATAACTATTTTCTTTTAATACCATTAGAAAAGTAGAGTACGAACTTGGTAATGCACTCTTAATAGTATCAATCTTATCAATCTCAGAAATTTCCAACTTTATTTTATCCATCTCTGTAATCAAGTGATTGAATCTCGTTGTCATTTCTTCAACCGTCTCACCTTTGAGTAAATTAAAGTTTCTGAATTGAAACTTAAGCATAACCTTTTTGCTTTCAGCCGTGTTTCCCATACTTCTCATTCGGATATGTTGAAACAAAGAGGCACATATTTTTATACTACCCACTTGGTGAAAAATATTCTTAGGTAAAGCCATGGTTAGACTAGAATATGCCTTTGTCTCTATCTCTAATGCTTTCTTCTCTTCCTGTGAGTATTGAGATATAGCGTTAGGTCTAAAGCCTATTGTCTCATCCCCAATCATAGGAACAGTATAAACTTCATCTAAACAATAGGAACAGGATGAACTAATCCTAGATGAGCACGAAACCGAGGTTCCCATTTGGCAAAGTCACTAAACTTCATCGATCTTAGACATTTCGAATTTGAACCTATCTCGGTATCAAGTTGCAACATTTGTTGCATTAACATATTCTGTGAGGCTAGGGCATACATAACAGCCATTTTTGACAATTTTCAAAAATTCAAGGATAACTTGTGAAGAATAAGGTTAATGAATGGTGAACAGTGAATTGTAACGAACTGTAAACAGTTTTAGCGAATTGTGAAAAGTGATCAACGAATTAAATCTTAACGAAGTTAAGGTTTATCTTGTAACGAATTAGAATTTGATGTTTAACGAATCCAATGGTCAACGAATGAGTAAGCAAATTAACTAAGCGAATCACGAAGTACAAGCTTAGCGAATTAGAGTATTTTCTGTAATGAATCACTAAGATAAGCTTAGCGAAATAAGATGACGAACCAGCTACAGTTGATAACGAATCAAACTATAGCGAACCAGGTTGTTACAACCGTTTGTAACAAACTCTGACACCTAATGCCACGTAATGCCACGTGGCAAAGGTTGTTATAACATAAATTCCAAGATGACCACGTGTCACACGAATTTGTAAACACGAATCAGATAGATTAACGAACGGATTACACGAATCAACTATAGTTCATAGCGAATGGATAACGAATCAACTAGAACTCATAGAGAACTGTGTGAAATATGATAACGAATCAATGAAAATATGGTAACGAATCAATCTCGCATTCAAATCTTCAAATCTTCAACGAAGATTTCAAGAAATCTGGAAATGAAGAACACAAACCCAGAAACCTAGATTCGTAATACACGTTCAATTCTCAACCAAATAACACAAATTAACTACCAAATTACTCGTTATCACCACACAAAACCAAATCGCCAATCCTCGTAACCAATTAACACATCTCGCGAATCCAATTGTACCAAAACTAATCCCCTGTTTCGTCTAACACCAGATCCACACCAATATCAATCCGAACACAATTCAAATCACAATTCCAATTCACAGTATCTTACCAATACCTTAACCAACTCAAATCCAATCCAATTCCTTCATACTTAATCCAATTTAACCTCAAATCGATCAAAATCAAACCGAATTACAAGAATTATCATAAAATAACAATTAATTGTCTATAATAACGAATCAACACACAAAATCAATAGCAAAAGAGCACCGAAAGCTCTGATACCACTTGTTTGTTCTCGTTGATTATCCTACCTTAATACAGATCGTAGATCTGAATCGTATATAAGTTAACCTATATTAGGATCTAGTTCATGATTGCTATAGATCTATCGTTAATACGTTATATATATTTCTATGTATTGATTGTATAATAATATTATCAGTATGAAGAATTGAGAGAGAGTTTGGGCAGCACTTCGTTAATTAACTCAAAACTTAAATTAAGCGTGAACAGTGTTCACCTATAAATAGAAGATGGGCTTAGTTCGTTAACATCCCCTAAAGAACTAGAGCCCACTTCGTTTTTTTTTTGGGGTAAAGGGTTTTACCCGGTTAAATTCATTCCACACAACCAACAAAGTACAAGTAATATGACAAAGTGCCATATTAGTTCTCATGTATGACATGCCATACAAGAGTAAACAAAACCAAAACCACCAAACAATGGTAAACACGGCTAAAGCCTAAACAAGAACCAAAGAAAACAAACATAACAAAAACACATCAACCATTATCATCAATTTGGTGGGAAACTCCTCTCGGAAAGTGCCAATCTTCGAGAACCCGATTGACCCGTTCAGAATTCTTGAAATTTAGTGTCATTAGCTTTAGGCGAGTACCCTTAATTATTTCGTCAGCAACAATCTTTGGAGTCTTCAAAGAGTTCCTGAAAAGCCGATTATTTCGTTCCTTCCAAATTACGTAAACCGAAGCCCCAAGTAACAGCCGATTAATAATATTATCAATAGAGTTGGACATTCCAAATTGAGACACATATTGAAGAATATTCGCCCAACCATTCATGCAACCCTGAAACCTACCTTTCAGTTTGACAATACTCCAAACCTCAAAAGAGAACTTACACCCAAAGAAGAGATGATTTCGAGAATCCGGCACTCCATTACATAAAAGCCCACTTCGTTACATACATCACGAAATAATACACTTAACGAATCACCCCCAGATTTGTTAAACATCCCTAACGAATAAGGGGAAACTTAACTTTAGTCTTAGTTCGCTAAACAACCTTAGAGAACTAGACATTACATTAACGAACTAACAAGATAAATTAATTGTTTATTACATTAAACAAAACGACAAATACGTTAACGATAAATACAAAGACTCAAGACGCAAAACCGTGCACTAACAAATATCCATCCAAAAAACAATAATATTTTTTCCCAGAAAGTTTTTCAATTATTTGATCAATGAAAGGTAACAAAAAATGGTCTTTTGAGGTTGCATTATTTAATTTTCTATAATCGATACACACTCGCCACCCGGTTACCAGTCGGGTGACAATTTGTTCACCATTATCATCTTTTATTACCTAGATGACGGCTTTCTTGGGCACCACCTGTGTCGGGCTCACCCATGCACTGACTGAAATGGGATAAATGATCCCCGCATCCAACCACTTAATCACCTCCTTTTTCACCACTTCTCGCAAATTCGGGTTCAATCATCTTTGAGTCTCCCTTGTTGGTTTAGCCTCCTAGTCCGTAACTATTTTATGCATAACAATCGAAGGACTAATAACCTTCGATTGTCCATCCAATGGCCGCCTTATATGTTTCCAAAATCTTTACCAATGCTCGCTCTTGATCTTCCTCCAAGTTAGAAGCAATGATAACCGGAAGGGTTTCATTATCCCTAAATATGCATACTTCAGATGGCTTGGAAGTTCCTTCAATTCATCCTTTGGTGGTAACTCCAAAGATGGCTTTGTGTCCGAGTTTATTTGCGTTAGCAAGATCTCAAATTGATGTGTCAATGGTGGTGTTCCCTCTTGCATAGCTAAAGCATCTTGTTTTTGTTCTTCCATCCACAAACCAAACACGTGTACCTGTTTAGAATCATCATACAAGCTTCCACACAATCTTCATCATATTCATGAGGAATACATTGATCCACCACATCTGCCATAATACATTCTTCACCACTCAAAAAATTAGCAACGTTAGTAAAACATTAAGGCGAATTTTTCGATTACCAAACGCCATGTCAACGATAGCAAATCTACAATCAATGATTGCATGGGCAGCGTTCAAAACCGGTCGACCCAAGATAACATTTTGTTGTTGACTTGGGTCACCCGATGAATAATCTAGCACCAAAAAATCTACAGAATAATAAAAATCCTCCACTTTTACAATTACATCTCGCACGATCCCACAGAGGAGTTTATGGGACAAGTCCGCCAATACAACCGTGGTCTAAACACGTTTCAAAGGACCAAAGTCATATTGGTCATATAAACCCCCCGGGAGAATGCTTACTCCGGCCCCAAGATCTAGTGACGCCCTAGACATTTGAAAATCGCTGACTTAAATATTTAGTAAGTGCGTTCCAGGATCTTGAAGCTTAGGAGGAAGATCTCCTTTTAAAACCGCACTTACCCGCTCGGTTAAATCCACTCGTTTAGGCAATTTTTGTTGCCTCTTTTGAGTACATAATTATTTTAAAAACTTAGCATACGCACTTACCCGCTCGGTTAAATCCACTTGTTTGGTTGCCTCAAGTAGAGGTAAATTCACTTTCACCTGTTTAAACACCTCACATATTTCCTCATTTTGCGGACCCCGATTAACAATTACATTTTTTTTACCCGGGTTAAGCATAGCCGAAGGAAATGGAACCGCATTTGGTTCGACTTCCTTGTTTTATCTTTTAAATTTGAAGCTTGACCCAAAGTTGGTAATGGTTTTTCAAAAGTGATATGTTTAGTGGGTTTATTAGTTTCAATTTCATCATCACTTTCATTACTCGTAATGTCCTCAACTTCCCCATCAACGAAACCCGGTGATAAATCAGTTTTATACTCTTTACCACTTCTTAACACACTAACATGGTTAATAGGAACATTACGATATGAGCAATGGGAAGGGTTTACCTTGGTGTCGCTTGGCAGTTGAACTTTGTTTTTCTACAACTCTGACACTTCGGTTGCAAGTTGGCCCATTTGGGTAGTTAATGATTGAATTGCTTTGTCCCGGACTTCATCTTTTTGCATTCGAGCTTCATCAAGTTGATTTCTCCGTTGCATGTCTTATTGCATCATCTTTAACATGTCTATGACTTCATTTCTACTTGATGAACTTTGACCCGCGGAACCAATTTGACCACCACCCCCTTGACCTTGAAACCCTTGATTATTCCCGGTATGAAAATTACCTTGATTGTTATATTCTTGACGAGGAACATAATTTCCTTGGAAATTCGGGTTGGATTGAGTGGCCGGATTTCCATAGCGAAAATTTGGATGATTTCTCAACCCGGAGTGGTAAGTGTTTAAGTTCATATTGTAATTCCTACCACCTCCCCCTTGAAGTGCATTCACTTCCTCTACTTGTACTTGTCCCACCGACACACCTCCGATGCATGACCCGACTCATTACAATTCGTACAAACATCAATTACTTGATTAGTGGTTTATACCCCTCCATTTTCCATAGCTTGTACTTGTGGTCTTCCTATTGCCGGCCTTGCTCTTCTTCTAGTTGGAGCCTTTCTCTTGGATGTGACCGCCATTTGCTCTAAATATGCCCAATCATCTTGTTAATAATTAGTACCAAACGTACCATTTGTGATTGACCTCAAATCCCGCTCATCTTCCATACTCAACCCCTCAGTAAAAGCATCTTACAATTCCCAAAGAGCAATACCATGATGAGGACAATTCTTAATCATCATGTTAAACCGCTCAAATGCTTCAAGAAACATCTCACCCGATTGTTGTTGGAAGGTTCTCAAACTCCTTCTTGCATCATTGGTCTTTTGAGCCGTGTAAAATTCTTCCAAAAATCTTTGTTGCATCTCGGCCCAAGTATAAATGGATGCGAAAGGTAATGTGTAAAACCATCTCTTCGCCTTATCTTCCAATGAGAATTGAAAAACCAACTTAACCTCATATAACGAAAACCCTTGACCCCCAAGCGTGTTGCAAATAAAGTTATATGCCTCCAAGTGAAAGTAAGGTTCTTCCGTTGCTAAACCTTTATACTTTGGTAGAGTTTGGAGTGAATTGGTTCTAACATCGAATGTCCTTCCTTGTTGATTGTGAGAAATAACCACCGGGGACGGATTATTAGTGATGATTGGTCGAAAATGAGCTTCAATCCCCTTACCATCTCTCTTTCATGCCTTTTTGGTACCCCTATTGGCACTCTTGGTTGACCCATTTGTCTATAAACAGGCACTGGAGGTGCAAATTGTTGAAATTATGATTTGGGATTTTGTTGTGGAAATTGGTGCCCTTGTGGTTTCACTTGTTGTGGAGCTTGTTGTTGTATAACCGATTGCGGTTGAACTTGTTGTTGAACAACAGGTGGTGGTTGTCTATTAACTTCGTGCACCGGTTCCGTTTGTTTCCTGAGCATAAGAAAAATTCTCTTGATTCACCCTTCGACTTCCATCACCCCTCGTGTTGTAACCTTCCACTTAATACCCCTCAACTCCCCATCAAACCATCACCATAACCATCACCTTGTGTTCTTAAATATTGCATGAAAGGTGGTGGTTGATATTGGTAGCTAGATTGTGGTTGTTGAAAAATTAGTTGTTAGTTTTGATGGGATGATGATGGATCAAAAGTCAAAAAATGATTGGAAATAGGTGTTCATAGGCTCGGTTGTGTAGGTTGGTTTTACTTCACTCAATGAAGTAGGTATGGTAGTAGTAATCGGCGGAGGTGGATTTGGTGGAGGTGTGGCTGGAAATGTTCGACCCGAAGTAGGAGCTGGTGAATATATGGTGTTGTTTGATGCAGTTGGAGAACCAAGAAGCTTGTTCTCCCTAAGTAACACTCGGATTCGTCTAAGAGTTTGTTCAATCTCGAGATCAAAGACTAGTGATGATAACCTGTTAGAGCCTCTAGTATGCATACTCCTATAAGTACCTGCACACTAAAACAACCAGCGTAAACCCGAAAATAACAAACAAAACTACAAAAGTTAACTCACGTTGCACACTACTCCCCAGCAACGGCGCCAAAATTTGACGTGAGGTCAAAAACTCATTCAAAAGTAAACCAATTACAACTAATTAGACAGTAGTAAGTGGGTATCGAACACAGGGAGTTTGTGGAAAATGTGTTATTATGTAGTTTTGTAATTTAACTATATTAAACTAAATTGCATAAAAAGTAAATTCAAATATTTGGTTGTTTGATTTGATTGACAAAAAGAATTGAAAACAAATAACGAGTTTTAACTGATTCAACAAAAAGAATGCTCTTTCCCGATTTCAGGTTTCCAAGATTGAAAATGTTAACTTTTACTTTTGGGATGAACTACGTGGACATAGTTCGTGAGTATGTGTTTGATTGTGATAAAAGATGACTAAGTACTTGGATTGTAAAAACGAAAAGTTGTCACTCGATAATCAATTTTATATAGTCAACCCTAATTCCCTTCCAATAAATCCCGATTGCCTATAGCACCAAGAACTAATAGTCTATTACGCAAACTACAATATACTAACAATTACTAATCAAACTCACAATCACCATAGCAATATAATCATAAGAGTATCAATAGAAAACCTTACAATTCGGGAGAGAACACAAAGGAAATTAGCTACTCATAATTCAGTTAATCATCAAATTAATTGGAGTATGCATATGAATAAAAAACACCATCACCAAACTATTGTTCTTGAACCCAAAAAACGCCTCTAGGTCGTCTCCCAATGATAGATATGTGCAAAAGACAAGAAAAAACGGCATAAAAACACAGAATACTCGGCAGTTACTATCCGAGCCATGGCCCATGGTGCCCACCGTGGGCCACGGTGGCCCAGAACTCACGTTACGGTGAGTTTTGGTCACCCTTGATCAGTTAGACCGTGGCCCACGGTTCAGACCGTGGGGCACGGTAGTCCTCAGCCACAATCTTCATTTTTCTTATCTTTTTTGCTCTCTCAACTTGCCGATTCCTTCGTTTTCTTCTTTGCATGCCATAGAAGCTCCGAGACCTCCTTTTAACCTGCAAATAACCACGCAATAGTAGTTATCTAGTTCCATGAAATTAACACTTATTACAAAGATTTTTATATCGTTTAAGCTCACTTACGGGTCATACTTCGATGCACCCGTCAACGAACCGGGGAGAGAATGCAAATTGAATAAATTAATATTCACTTGAACATGATCTATAAATTAGTTGTGTCATCTCTGTTCTTAAACTTTATTTATTTGGATTTTTTTTATAAGTTTAATAAAATAATCAACTCATTAAAAACACATCCCCCCCTTCAAGTTTTTTGTAAAGTTTAATGAGAATGCTCATTTAGTTATTATAATGTCAAACGCAAATGTAAAAAACTATATTCATTCCTGCTCACAGACTTAAAAAGTTTAGGATTTTTTTCCTAACTTGAAGCTTTATATAAAACCAAACTTTTTTTTTCAGTCTTACTATACGGTACAAGAAAATGTGTTTTTAGGGGCGACGCCCGTCACCCAAAAACCCTAAAATGTCGTCCCTGATACTTTTAGGGTCGACGGGTCGCCCCTATTACCTCGTCACTAATAACCTTTCCCTCGTCCCTAATAGTGCTAGTCGCCCCTAAAACGATTCCGGTTAAACTCCGGCAACACTCCGGTGGGTATTAGGGAGAATGCCTGATGTCCCTAAAAGGGCGCCCCTAAAAGCCTCTTCCATTTATAAAAAAAAATCGTTTTCCCTTTTTTTTCCATATGTTTTCCAGATTTTCTAGAATACATACGCTAGTTTTATGAAAACATTTGTCACAACCATTCATATATATACATTTAAACTTATAAAAGTACATAAACGTCAACATACTAGTACTAAAACAACCTTTAGGCTAATAGAGTTTTTAGTTAACTAGTTAAAATCCATACTAGCATTTGTCGCCCTCATCCATACCATCCTCGTTGTCTTTGCTGGATTCTTTTGGGCGATTGTGATATTCATCTAGGTGACGTAGAAAATTTGGGTCTTGAAATAAACTAGCAAGTTGGGCCTACAAAATTACATGTATATACACATGTTGTAAGTAAAAACATAGAAACTTAATACTACTAGGCTTGTAAACGAACCAAATGAACACGAACATGAGCATGTTCGTGTTCGTTGGTTTAACTTTAAGCGAACACGAACACGAACGCGGACAGTTAGTCGAACATAAAATTTGTGTTAGTTTATTTAAAAAGTGTGCATGTTCATGTTCGTTTATGTTCGTTCGTTTATGAACTAAATGAACAGTTCGTGAACATAAACGAACATAAACAAACAATTAAACTAATATAAACGAACACTTAAACGGACATAAGCGAACGTATATACAACCCTTTAATGATTCCAACAATTAAACTACTTTTGAAAACCCTATATAAACGAACCGAACCACGAGCCGAACACAAATCAGTTTAAATCAGTTCATATCGTGCAATTAAACATAAAACGGTTTAAATGGAGCACTTTTTTTTCTCACTCTCTACAAGTATCTTTTGTTCTATTATGAAGACACTTTCTTTTTTTAGTTTTGGGTATCTTGTTTGAGTTTGTGAAGATGGGTATACTTCATAATTGGAAGAGTCATCAAATTGCATTTATGTCAAGAGATTGAAACCATGATTTTGAAAATACATGATTTTTAGTTTCTTTCAGGGGTTTTTGTGTCATTGGGATCTGATCACTGGTAGGACACTACAATTTTCATTAAGGATTTGTGCTTTCTTTGGCTCAAAATGCAAGAGTAAATTTAAAGATTTCTGCTTTTTTCAGAAATTATGTTTCTTTATTATGGTTATTATTATTTTGCACACCACATTTTGATACTTTGTTTTAAGAGAGTCTTGTTCTTGAGGGGCGTGTGTGTGTTATTTATTATTATTTTTTTGTGATGTGGGATTATGTATGTTGGACACTTGGAATGGTGATTATTAGTTAGGATTCTTAATCTTGTTTATTCCTTGTGATTACCACTTTCCAGCTACTAATGTCACAAGCATTAGCATAACTTAAAGTCTGTTTTTGTGCTAAGTATATATTCTTTATGCTTTTGCTTTGAGTGTAGATGGATCAAAGATTAATTTGTGTTTTTGAGATATATCTGTTTAAGAAAGTACCAATTTATTCATAAATTTATGGAAAATGTTTGTTCTTGAAACAATATTTGTTTTGTGTGTTTTGCTTATTGTGAATTTATAAATGGGTCAAGATTTAGAGCTGGAATTTGGGAAGTATTGTGTGGTAGATGGAAGTCCAAACACGGTTCTTTTATCGCCTCACGATTCAAGAATTAAAAATAAAAAGGTTAGAAAAGAACCGAGATGTGGAAATGAATTATAGTTGCATCTAAGCAAGGAAATTTGCTTACGTCGATACTGAAAGGCATCATGTCGAAACGCTCGGTCAAGTTCAAGTCCGAGAGTTAAAGAAACATTTAAAAGGGGCTCTGTGTATCAAAGTTTAAATGAAGTGTTTAAAATGAACAAGATTGATGGTAAAGGATATGAAGAAAGAAAAAAGATTGAATTATCAAGAAGTGATCATCTATTTCCCTTTGAAATATTTGATTCGTTCTGCAGTTTAGAAGCACATAAATGCTCATTAGGCTCGATTTCAAGTTCTTTTATAGAAATGTCTATGAATTTGGTCAACAAACAAGAAGATACTAAAATTCAGTCTACTCCTTTACATAAATCTTTATCTTCAAGTTCTTTTCCGGGGTACATACGTTAATATTTTGCTAACAAACGTACAACCACTGATATATAAACTTAAAACATTACACAACCGTCAACATACTAGTACGTAGAACAACAAAACGAAATCAACAATCTAAACCTAACCTAAGTAAGTTCATATCAGCAGTGAAAATCCAGTATAAACAAACCTAACCACGAGCCGAACACAAATCAGTTTAAATCAGTTCATCAATCAATTAAACACAAATCAGTTTTAATCAAGCAAATCCACACAAATATGTTCATATCAACAGCGAAAACTAATAAGAAATTAACCTAATTAGCAAAATCAAGTGAATCTAGCATATAAAAAAGGACAAAAACTAACCAAAATCTCCGACGACGGTGTTGTGGCGGCAGACGGACGCCGACGGTACTTTGCATATCCGGCGAAGGTTGTTGCTAAGGTGGTGCAGCTCCGGCGAAGGTGGTGGTGTTCAATCGACTCCTTTCGTTTTCCAGCGAAGAGATTGGTCGTGGGTTCAGAGAAAAAGAAGTGAGGAAGGGAAAGAGGGAAATAATAATCGACTCTTTTCTTGTAGTGATAATAGTGAAGTCATTTTATCTATGGCAATGTTTTAACCCCGGAGAGAATCACTAGTAGATGGCGGTGTCCCATGTGGCATGCTCTGTGGAAGAATCACAAAATGACAACATTAACATTTGTAACCATAGTTGTGTGTTGAATTTTAACAGATCATTTGCTCGTTTGAAATAATCATGAATTCTATGATAAGCTCGTTTGAAGTTATTACACAAATATACCATTTGAAGAAACACTAATCGACCCCGGGCAGATTACGGATAATTTGGGGGTTAAATAGATGTTTCCCACGAGGGGTTAGACCCGGCAAAGATGGTTCTTCTGATAACCTGCAAAACAGACACTGTGAGCTCGTCACTGAGAAGGGGGGGGGGGTACCTCCTTGTGACCACCCTCCGGCGTGAGAATCAGACTAGATTGCTCTGAATATAAGTGTATATGAAGAGATTGCTAGAGCAGATATCAGGTATAAGATATAAGATACAAGATAAGATGAGATGATCATACCATTTGGGGTATTTATAGCCGAAGGTAGGTTTCCAAGAGGGTATAGCCGGCTGAATAGTATTCCTGTTCTACCAACTGTGGCCTACGCACGTGCCATGCTGGTAGTTGGTGGGTAGGTAGCGGCTGACAGTGACCAGGCCTGCTGTGTACTATTCCTTTTCCACCAACTGCTGGCTATGCACGTGGTATGACAGGAGTTGGTGAGTAGGCAGCGGCTAATAGTGACATACAGTACAAGAGCATGCTGCTCGCCATACTGTTGTCAATGAGCTGTCGTATCTCTGGTCAGATCTTTTGCCCATACCTCGTCAGGTACAGTACAAAAGATCCTCCAGTATCGTACGGACTGGCTCATTTGGGCGGGAGTATTCCCCCTCCCGCCTTTATGCAGGATTGTTCCCGGCTTTGCTCATTCCTTCAGGTGACTACTGAATTATTTTGAGAGCTAAGTGCCTTGTGCGTGTAGCCTTGCTGCGCGGGTGGCCTTTCCTGATGGCTTGTATCCGCAGCTGCGGGAACAGGCGGAGTACTTCGCCATTGGGAGGCATTTCCTGCGGGAACAGCTTGCGTACTGCGCGTAAGGACGTCACGTCTCTGAGCATGGTGGATCCTGCGGATCCAGTTGGTTTCGGCGCAGACGGCTCTCTTCAAGGTGAGTCCTGCGGGTCCAACTGGGTTCTGCTGGGACCTACCTCTTCAAGTCCCCCCAGTCCAATGTTCTTCTCATGAATGTTTAATAAGTGAGGTGAACTTTTGGACTTAAGCAAAGGGTTTTTGAAAAGGGTTTAGTTTTAAGGTTTCCATGGGGATTCTTCTCGCGGAAGTCCTAATGTCACTTGTAGAAATTCCCGACTTTCCTGCTTGATCTTTGGGTATGATGCGGGTAGGTCTGTAACCTCCTCGCAAGTCAGGAGCGTTGAGTCCCACTTGTGTGGATTCTCCATGAGGTTTTGGTAGTTTTGAACATAGTGATCAATTATGTTAAAACCACAATTCCATCTTGGAACTTCAAACAATATAGTTCTCGACGTTCCCGCTATGCGGGGATGTTATTCCCGTTTCCGCAAGCATGGCCCAGAAGATCCTTCTTGGTTTCAATTCCCTGCGGAGCGCTAGGTATGTGAAGGGTTTTGCCTTGACACTGTACCCGCACTCGTCTTACGGTTACTTTACTTCCAAGGTATTCCTGGCGTCAATTCCCTGCGGGTGCTAAGTATGTGAAGGGTTTTGCCTTAACACTGTACCCGCACCCGTCTTATAGTTACTTGGTCGCCGAGGTATTCTTGGCTTCAATTCCCTGCAGGTGCTAAGTATGTGAAGGGTTTTGCCTTAACACTGTACTCGCACCTGTCTTATAGTTACTTGGTTGCCAAGGTAAGGGGTATTTTCCTGCTTACTTTTGAATCTTTTTGAAATTTTGAAATTCGAAGAATTGGTGAAAGGATAAGAACAGTCCAAACTGTTGAAACGTCGTCCGACGGTTTCTTCTGACAGTGTCAGGACGTGCAGGAAGTTATGGCGACGTGACAGTATATGGTCATTCCAGGCGCTTTTTCAGGCGCGTGGGCGCGATTTTTCGGGCGCGTGGCCGCCAAATTAATGGCACACGTCCTTTCAACAGCTGTTGCCAGCTTGCTCATTGCCACGTGTCATAGTTTCATTGCACCTGCGATTTCTCTCTCTTTCGCATTAAATTCATCGCATTAATTGCGATGAGTATATAAAGGGGGAGAGGGTCCTTTGCAATCCACACTTTCACTTCTCTTCATCTTCTAAACGATTTCCGGCGAATACTCACTATTCCGTCGAGCATTCTTCTGAAATCGTTTTTCTGTACATCCAAACATGTCTTCTTTTGCCGAGGAGTCTGACGTGTTCGTCGAGAATCCGTCGTCCACTTCCGATAAGGACGACAAGAGCACTGCTGGCGAGTGCCAGTGCGCTCTTCCTGCCGAGCTTTTTCAGTACATCGTCCGGAAGTTCATGCTCGAGCCGTTCGAGCCTGAGTTTCCGGAGCCACACCAGACGGTGTACGATGCCCCCAAGGGCAAGATAGGGGTGTACGCTGCATTCTTCGTTTATGGGAATCTCAGGTTCCTATTGACGAAGTTTGTATACCGTGTCTTGGAGAGGCACGGGGTGCATTTGACGGAGGTACACCCAATGGCGATCGCCAAGATCCGCCACTTTGAGTGGGTGTGCCTCATTCTGGGCGTGGAGCCCCACGTAGATCGGTTGATGACCTTCTACTCCTGGAGGTGCATCCAGGGGTGGTACACCTTGGTCAATCGGATCAAGGGGTTGAAGATCTGCGCTACCGAGCGCAGTCTTCGGTCGTGGAAGCGTGAGTTTTTTTATATCTCCGCTCGCGTCGTCCCCCTTACGATGACCTTTAAGAATGGGAGAGCACTCCCCGCCCTTCACGCCCTCAACTACCAGGAGGCGGAGTGGTTCGCCAAGATCTCCCGGGTCCAGACTCCGGTATACCGCTTTGCGGAGTCTGGGATGGTGATGCTTGGGATGAGCCGGGTGTGGAAGGAGGCGTCACAGGTTCCCATCGTCCTCGAATACGGTTTGAACTCTGTCCCTTACGGTATGCTTTGTCTTATTTGTTTATATAGGTTTGTCTTCTGACTGTTTCTTTTATTTCAGAGGGGAACGACTTGCAGTCTCTCCTGCAGCCGCGGGAGAGTGATGGTCCCGCTCGGATGGGTACTCGTGCTCTCGATGAGAACGAGTTGCCCATCTTGGAGCAAACGAGGGATCGGTTTGTGGAGGTCTACCCGCCAGGCCACCCTATTCTGAGCGCCACGCGGCCAGGTAAGGCGTTATTCAACCCTCGACCTCTCAATGCTGAAACCTCTGCTGGAATTCCTCTAATCTTGTCATCTTCTGATGAGGAATTCGCAGATGGTCCTCCGTTGGTGCGGAAGAAGAAGGCTGCCGGCGGGAAGGGGAAGGCGAAGGTTGCCTCCACTGCCGATCCGGTGCATCGGTCTGATTCAGAGACCGAAAGCGAAGAGGTGGCGGGGAACCCTGGTGGTGCTAAGACCACTGCTCCGGAGGCTGAGACGACCGTCACCTCCGAGCAGCCCAGGACAACGACGATGAGCGGCGTGAAGAGGCCGGCTCCATTGGGTTCGTCCCCGCCTGTTCGCACTTTTAGCCTCAAGAAAACCCGTAAGTACAAACTTCCTTTACTTTTTAACTTCATATATTTCCGCCATTATACTTATATCTTCTTTGTGCAGGCGTGGATGCTACCGTATTCCAGGGTGGAGCGGGGAGGAGCACCTCCGGACCCATGACGGTAGGCTTGGTCAACCTACCTGAGGCGATGACCCAGGCGGATGCGCCTGCTTCAGTTGTTGGTTCAGTTGCTCACCCAGTTGAGCTAACTGTTCCAACTGTGATGACATCTCCGCCGGCTGTCAGTGCCATATTTACTGAATCTTTTACTGAGCCGGCGGTGACTATTTCTGAGGGTACTTCCGCAGCGGCGACCACGGTTGTGAGTTCACCTCTGTTGGTTTCTACCGCGGCGGCCTCCATGCCTCCTCCGACGTCGGCAGCTACGGCCGATCCTTCAGGTATGCTTGGGGCTTCTCGCCAACCTCTGCCTCCTTCCCATCTGCCTGACCTCTTGGATGGATTTCCCTTGGGTTCAGGTGATGGGTTTGGCGGCTATCGGCCTGTTGTCGACCCTACAGGTGCGTAGGGTTCTTTTGGCCTTTTTTTTTTTTATATATCATCTTTTCCTAACTGTTTTTTGTTTTTTGCAGTGTCGGATTCCAATGAAGTGTATGTTCCACGCTGGAACATCCGCCGAGGAACAACCCTTCGCACGCCTGTGGAGTGCGTGGAGTGGGCTCGTCACGCAGCTCCCAGTGGTGCGTTGGGGGAAGCAATGGCTAGCTACCAGGAGGGTAGGCTAACCAATGAGCTTCGGATTCTACTGGCCCGGATGCAGCCGCGCGTCAAGCTGCTTTGTCGTGAAAACGACAAGTTAAAAGCAGCTCGCATACAAGAAGTAGCTCAGGCGCGGGCTGTCCGGGAGGAGAACAAGAGGCTTACCGCAGTGGCTGCGGAAAAGGAGAAGGCCTTCAAGGCCCTCGAGGTTGAAGTTCAGGCCCAGCTCGAGGCCCGTTCCAAGGCTGCCCAAGCTGTTAACGAACAGCTTCGGCTGGCTAAGGAAACTGCACGGAACGCAACTGAGAGGGCCACCAAGGCTGAAGCTGTTGCTGAGCCTCTACGCCTCGAGAATGAGGAACTTAAAGGCAAACTAGAGGCGCTCCAACAGGCTCATGATGCCTTGGCGATGGAAGACGCCAAGAAGCTCCAAGAGATCTTGGACCAGAGGGGGGTGCTTGACCACACTGAGCGGAAGCTAAAGGGCGTTGAAGAGGCTGCGGCTAAAGAAGTGTTGCTTGCCAACCTCAACAAAAGTGAAGCCGAACGCGCCCGTAACCAAGCTCAAGCCGCCCTCCAGGAGGCTCTGGTTGCCAAGGAATGGCTTCTTCGAGAAGCGTTGTCTCAGGTATGTTTAATTTCATTATATCTTTACGCTTTTCTTTGTAAATAGAAAAGGTTTTGATACTTGTATTTTTTCTTGTAGGTTGTGCATCGAGTCTTCACGGACACATCATACGACGATGCCATGAGCGCAGCCCTCAACGCTTCTCACGAGGATGGGGAAAAGGCCGGCTTCCTGCTTGGTCTAGGGTTCGTTGAGAAAGGCATCCCGCCTTCCAACTTCCCTTTATATGATGTTGATACTGAAGCTGTATATGACCAAGCAGTGAATCAGTATGCCGCCTTCCCGCATCCGGTGGTGGAGAAGGTGAACGAAGTTGCTGCTGCTGATGATGGGCTAGCCATTCTAAAGACCTTCCTTGAACCGCCACAGCCAACTGATGGTGCGGGTACAAGTGGGTTTGGAGGGAGTGGTCTTTAAGCTTGAACCTTAAGATCCCTTCCCACTGTTAGGATAGGTTTAGCTTGTATAGATTTATATTCTTGTAGGCGGGTAGTTACCCAGCCATTCTTGTAATGAATTTTTATGAAATATAAATCTTTGTGCGGGTAAGACCGCTACTTTCACTGGATGACTTGCTTTATAAACGTTATATGACTTGCTCATGCATACTTTAGTTTAAATTAGCAATTTTCCAAGTGTTTAGAATAAGTTAACCTTTGAACGTGGTAGATAATAGGTTGAAGTTTTGCTTTCTCCTTCGTGATTGTGCGGGTAGGACCGTCACTTGCACTTAGTAGGATGGCTAAACTTTACCTATATCTGACCTGCGTGGAGGTTTTCCTTATCTTTTTGTTAGAAATTTTCTAAGTGTTTAGAATAAATTAACCTTTGAACGTGGTAGATAATAGGTTGAAGTTTTGCTTCCCCCTTCGTGATTGTGCGGGTGAAACCGTCACTTGCACTTGGTAGGATGGCTAAACTTCACCGATATCTGACCTGCGTGGAGGTTTTCCTCATCCTTCTGTTAGAAATTTTCTAAGTATTTTGAATAGGGTAACCGTTCGACGCGTGGTTGTCAATAGGTTAGTTCGGTTTCTTCTATCATGATTTGTGCGGTTAAGACCGGCACTTTCATTTAGTGGGATCACCAAACTTTACCTTTGACTGACCTGCGTGAAGGTTTGCCGTTTTTTGTGTTTATGCGGGTTTTGCCGCCTTCCACAAGCAACGATTTCTTTACACTTATTTATGCGGTAAAAACCGGCATCAGTGTTTTGAATAAATTAACCGTTCGACGCGCGGTTGTCAATAGGTTAGTTCGGTTTCCTCCATCATGATTTGTGCGGTTAGGACCGGCACTTTCATTTAGTGGGATGACCCAACTTTACCTATGACTGACCTGCGTGAAGGTTTGCCCTTTTTTGTGTTTATGCGGGTTTTGCCGCCTTCCACAAGCAACGACTTCCCCACTTATGTATGCGGTGAAGACCGGCATATCAGTGTGGAAAGTTCATAAGTATAAATGTAAGATCATCAGCATCGATGTTCTAAGGAGAATCATTTCCATTAGAAGTGGCTCTGGGCCTTTTCTTTACAACTTTGGAATTGATCTACATGCAAACTGTGTAATTGAGCTCCCTTCCATGTTGTTGGGATGGGAGTGCCATCTAGCCGATATGCACCTGGTTCGGGATCTCGTTGTTTACGCAGTATGTAGTCTCCAACATTGAAGCTGTAATTTTATTCGTGTTTTCCCCAACTGGGGTTCTACACGCATCAGCCTGCTCAGCGTTCGTTACGCCACGAGGTGCGCGAGCGTCCCATCTCTGACAAATGCTTCGACGATGTCCTTTACGTCTGTGCATTCTTCAGTGTTGTGGCCTTTTGTCCTGTGAAAGTCACAGTATTTGCTCCGATCAGCATTGTGACGATGTCGGATTATTGGAGCCTTTGGCCATGGGAGCTCTTCAGTGGCGAATATCTCGGTGACGCTTTTGGTGAGTGGCGTCCATCTGGAGTTCTGGTTCGACTGTACGTTATCCCTTCCGCCTAATCGATGTTGCAAGCCGGATGAGGTGTCCAAGTTTACCCTTGACTGCCAAATGCCTAGCTTCCGCTTTTTGTTTAGTCGGGCGGTAAGGACGTTGTCTTCTCTTGTTTTCTGGGTGTAGAGGTTTGTGCTCTGCGGGAGATCTCTACCCAGTTGCTTCTCCGTTTCCGCAAAGCGTTTAGCTGCTGTCATGATGGCATCCCATGTGGATGGCATGCCATCTTTACCCGTTAAGGTGCGGATGAGCTCTGGGTCGTTCGCTCCCTGGATAAAAGCAGCGCGAACAAGCTCTTCGCTAATATTACCCAGACTTAGCTTCTTTGAGTTGAAGCGAGTGATGAAGTCTGGCAAAGATTCATCTTCCTCTCGAATGCATTTGAGGATTGTCCATTGCTCTTCGGTATACTTTCTTTGTTGGCTGAAGTGTTGGCTAAACTTCTGTTGGAAGTCTGCCCAATCGTAGATGTGGTTGACCGGTAGACGATCGAACCACGCTCTAGCTGGCCCAACAAGCGTCATTTGGAACATGTAACACCACGTAGGTTCCGTCCAATTACTGACGGTTGCCCCCGCTATGAATCTGTTTAAATGATCGTCTGGATCAGATATACCATCGTAAGTGCCGATGTTGGACATCTGTTTGGCACTTTTCGGGGCGATTGCTACCGCAATGTCCCTTGCAAATTTGGACGTTCCCGCATTTGCCACAGTTGGTCTAAATGCTTTGGAGAAGTCACGTGGGTTTCCACCCGCGTTTTTTGGTTTGAAGGTTTCTCCAAAATGCCTTCTCGGTTGGGAGTCCATTTCCTTACGCTTCCCTTTCGCCCTATGACGAGGGTTTGCGTCACTATCGGATTCCTCCGAATCATCGTCAAAGTACTCTACGAATTCATCAGCCTGTTGGAGTAAACGTAAGCGTTCATCCAACTCAGCTTGGAATTCTTTTTGACGTGCTTCTGCCCACGCTTTAACTTCATCGAGTGTTTGGCGGGGGAGCCTCGTTCGTTGTCTCTCTAACTGGGTATCGGTGAATCCCAGTGAGCGATTATTTACTGCACTTGCCCCAGCTTGGGTAACTGGGGTAGTGTTCGTAAAATTTACTGCACTTGCCCCGGCTTGGGTAACCGGGGTAGTGTTCGTAAAAACTGTGTAGTCGCCGGTATTCCCCCCAGTTGCTGGGGTTGTGGTTACCGGAGTTTCTTTAACAATCTTTCCAGAAGTTTGAAAAAACTGAAAAAAGAAATTAAGTTCTAGCTTTTATGCACGGATGGCGCCAATGAAGAAACACTAATCGACCCCGGGCAGATTACGGATAATCTGGGGGTTAAATAGATGTTTCCCACGAGGGGTTAGACCCTGCAAAGATGGTTCTTCTGATAACCTGCAAAACAGACACCGTGAGCTCGTCACTGAGAAGGGGGGGGGGTACCTCCTTGTGACCACCCTCCGGCGTGAGAATCAGACTAGATTGCTCTGAATATAAGTGTATATTAAGAGATTGCTAGAGCAGATATCAGGTATAAGATATAAGATACAAGATAAGATGAGATGATCATACCATTTGGGGTATTTATAGCCGAAGGTAGGTTTCCAAGAGGGTATAGCCGGCTGAATAGTATTCCTGTTCTACCAACTGTGGCCTACGCACGTGCCATGCTGGTAGTTGGTGGGTAGGCAGCGGCTGACAGTGACCAGGCCTGATGTGTACTATTCCTTTTCCACCAACTGCAGGCTATGCACGTGGTATGACAGAAGTTGGTGAGTAGGCAGCGGCTAATAGTGACATACAGTACAAGAGCATGCTGCTCGCCATACTGTTGTCAATGAGCTGTCGTATCTCTGGTCAGATCTTTTGCCCATACCTCGTCAGGTACAGTACAAAAGATCCTCCAGTATCGTACGGACTGGCTCATTTAGGCGGGAGTATTCCCCCTCCCGCCTTTGTGCGGGATTGTTCCCGGCTTTGCTCATTCCTTCAGGTGACTACTGAATTATTTTGAGAGCTAAGTGCCTTGTGCGTGTAGCCTTGCTGCGCGGGTGGCCTTCCCTGATGGCTTGTATCCGCAGCTGCGGGAACAGGCGGAGTACTTCGCCATTGGGAGGCATTTCCTGCGGGAACAGCTTGCGTACTACGCGTAAGGACGTCACGTCTCTGAGCATGGTGGGTCCTGCGGATCCAGTTGGTTTCTGCGCAGACGTCTCTCTTCAAGGTGAGTCCTGTGGGTCCAACTGGGTTCTGCTGGGACCTACCTCTTAACCATTGCTTCAAGATGTGTCTAACAAACAATGTAGAACAAAGTTTATTAGCAAAACAAGAGATCAAACATTTGATGGAGAGATAAAGAAACATGCAGTCTTTTGATCAAACCACTCTTTCCTCCCTCAGTTGGTCAATGTCCACCTTCACATCCCCAAATCCAGCAATTCTTCGTACCTCTACCTCCCCAACCGCATCCTCCTCCTTGACCACCACCACCACCGCTACCACCTCCTTCTTTCCCTCCTCCCTGACCATGACCTTCACCATTTACGCCGCCGCCTCCTCCTCCACCACCACCACCACCACCGCCACCATTACCCCCCTCCCCCTCCTCGACCCCCCTCCTTCTCCTCCTCCTTTCCAGTTCCTCCTCCTCCACCCCACCCCTCCTTCTCCTCCACCACCCTCATGACCTCCCCCCCCCCCCATTTTCTAGTTCCTCTCCACCACCATCACTACCTCCCCCTCCTCCTCCCCTACCACTACCACTACTTCCTCCTCCTCCCCTACCACTACCACTACTTCCTCCTCCTCCGCTGCCACCACCATTGCCTCTTCCTTTCTGTCCTCCCCCTTTCCATTTTCTCCTCCTCATCTACCACCTCCGCCGTTGTCACCTCCTCTCCACGCACCATCACCTCCACCACCACCATTGCGCCTTTTCTTATGCAGGTCCTTATCTCCACCACTACTTTCACTCCCACCACGATCTCTACTACTAGCTCCAACATTGTCCATTACCATTTTGCTTTCCACTACCACAATCCCCAATGAAGTTGTGTTCCTCCGTACACTTGTAATTTGTTCAAAAATTTAAGATTATCAGCATTATCATGTGTCTCATTGTCGAGCCCATGATGCATCCATGTGCAAACCTTTGTTAAAGAAGCAACATTCAAGAAAAGCATAAGGTTTGTTATAATGAGGCTTAACAATCTATAGGTCGCCATAGTGACTGATAAAAAACTCAACAGAATGAACACAAACAATCCCCAAAGTATGTGCATAGGTGTGATGAAGGTTCGCTGACACCTGCTACATGATGTTGCTATGTATTTATATATAGTATCTAAGTTATATATATTTTTTAATTTTTTTATAAGAAAACATGAGTTAAACCATATAGCCTATGTATGAAAAAACCTTATGATGATTGCCTAAAGCGAAAGTGAGTTCGAATGATTAATGCATCAAAAATTCGATCTACCGTCAACTCCTAAATAATGTATAAAAGTGTTTTAATGAATATAGTGGATAATATGTGATATAAGATTAAAGAAGAAAGATAAAGACAATGGAGACTGATAGAAAGATGTCAATGGTGGTGTTTGTAGCAATGGCTTTTGCTTGACGGTATGGAATCACAATAACTCATTTACAACATATGTTCGTGAAAAAGAAAATATACTTTTTTTTTACTTAGATCAACTAATTTTCTGTTGGAATAGAGATTGATTACTTAGGAATTAAAACAAGAAACAAGGCTTAAGATTCTATATTTTGATTGAATGAAAACATGAAGGTACAGAAACACAATTACAACGTTTAAATAGAAAACTAAAACATACTAGTCATAGGCATTAGCCAACAGTTACATAGGAGTTACAACTACTCCTGTTATTCAGCCACTAAAAGCCAAACTACTCCTAGTCATGTGGGTGAGTACGTGGTTATGAATCATGTTTCATGTACTTGAACTAACATAAAATAATAATAGATAAACAATCTTGAACCATGTAGAATTCATGCACGTGTGACTTGGTTCACACTTCATAATTTTCAACTTGCTCTCTATTTCGGGTTGTATCAATTTAATGGTTATACTACACAGAAAAAGATATTCGAAGTTTGCACTAACTGATTTAAGGAAAATAAATTTTTTGTATACATAAATCAATTTCGTCTCCCGTGTTAAATAAAACAACGTGGTTGGGTTTTGTGTCCAAAAGATTCCAAGATACAACAAAACAACATGTAAGATAACTCACATGTGGTGATAAATTAGTTAAACTTTGTCATAGGATTTCAAATGACTATAAGTCAATCTCGATCGAACATAATTATCTAATTACAATCTAACTATTTATAAATTTTCTATCAAAAAATCCTATGTGTCGCTCTCACATCGCTCCCCACCCCCTCTAGAGCCACCAGATTGCTTAATTTCTGAATGAAGACATCTCATTGATTTAACCCAGTTTGAACCGTTTAACCTTTACACGGGTCATAGCATCTCAAAATCTTAAATACTATCATTCCCTCACATTCATCTCCTTCCTTCAATCCATAAACCCTAATTTAAAAACTCTCAAAACAATCAATGGTGCACAACTAACATTCCATCCTCATTTATTCACCCTACTCTATATCTTATGTCTTGTCCCTGGTGAAAATATCGAAACCCACGAAGCCTTTGACACCGCCCTGAACCCCTAAACAAAATTTGTGATACATGGTAGTCTAAAACCGTGTTCCGACAATCTCTTCTCGGATTTCCATGTGGACCCCAACCAACTCCTTCACCTCGTGTTTTTGTAATTCTGTTTTCCTACCCAAAATTCTCGAGGCATAACAGAAACTAGTTTTGACAAGTTTATTTCAGTTTAGTTGTGAGCTTAGTCAAGAATCTGGGCCAGACCTAATGTAAGGCCCATTTCTAGTTTAGTCTTTTATATTTGTAACTTGTATTTTGTTTATATGTTATGTTTAGTTTATCTTTGTATGTTTGGGCCCAAGGTCATTTGTACTTGTAGACATTGGGCCATTTTATATGATATATGTGCATTAGAATACACACACTATATATTGTATGTGTATCTCATACACAAGAACAACCTGTTGCAAATCTTATCCTTAACTCTCAAACTCTCTGTTCGTTTTCATTTGTCAAGGAAATAAACATACACAGTCAAGATCTGAGATCTCGGTCCTAACTAGTTGTTTCCGCCAACTAGTGTAGAGGTTTATCCAAGATAACTAGTAATAGTTGTTGTGTTGTTAGATCCGCTCAATGGACCTGCAATTGGTATGAGAGCTTTCGGGCTCTACTAGTTGTAGATCTTGGTAACAACCTTGGATTTTGGTCATGTGTGAAGCTTTTGACAGTGTGAAGAAAAAGTTAGTGCAAGTACCCATTTACAATCAGCAGATTGGTCAAATCCGTTTGAAATCATGTGTGATGCTAATGATAGCACGGTTGGAGCAGTATTGGATCAAAGAGTGGATAAAAAGCCGATGGTGATTTATTATGCAAGCAAAACTTTATCCGAGGCACAATTGAATTACACCACTACCGAAAAATACTTACTTGCAGTGGTGTATGCCTTGGACAAATTTTGATCGTATATTTTGGGAATTAAAGTTGTAGTGTATTCGGAACATAGCGCGGTCAGATATTTAATGGAAAAGAAAGACGCAAAACCGCGTTTGATTTGATGGGTGTTATTTTTACAAGAATTTGATCTTGAATCCGGGACAAGAAAGGTTGTGAGAATGTAGTGGCGGATCACTTGTCTCGGATTCCACTTGAAGGTGTTGATGATCCGATGGAGAAAAATGAAAAGTTTTCGGAAGAACAGTTGCTCTCAAAGAGTGGATAAAAAGCCGATGGTGATTTATTATTGTAACGATTCCGACGAAACCAGTTATACCCTAACCGGTAGACAATAGTTACGTTATATTTAATGTCGGGTACATGAATTACTATAGTGATTATACGAGAATACATGGTTCACTGTATTGATTGTACGTGAATATATAATTCATCGTATTGAATATGCGATTAATCGATCGATAGTTATTGAAACCCGAACGAATCGAGGGTTCAATTATAGACGATATCTACGATATTTAGTGATGTTTACGAAGTATTAAAGCTTCGGGATAAATGAATTAAAGCACAGAAAAAGAATTTCGATTTAGTGGTACGTCGGTGCGTTAAGCGAAACCTTTAATACCAAACCAAGCAAGAGACGATCGATTAAGCCGAAAAAGATGCGCAATTATTAATGATATGGTGTTTTAAATTAATAATGTCATGGTTTATGTTTTTAAAGTTTTTAAATCGGTTTTATATAAATTTCATTTTTAAGCCGAAAACGACCGTTTTAACCTCGTTTTAAGCCGAATTAGACATTTAACCGAAAAACGAACTGAACCAGATTATCCAAAACATTATCCGGATTTCGAGAATCCAAACATGTGGCTAGAAATGGAGAGGTGGGTCCCACCCCACCCCCGTTGAAGACCGATCGGACTAAAGGGGTTAAACCCCATTCTCATTTCTTTTTTTTACATCAACCATGGCATCATTCATTCTTCCTCTCCACAATATCAACAAAAAACCGAGATTTTAGCAAGAAAACCGAGGTAAAAAGTCGAGTTATTTACGTTTCCATCTTCGTTTCTTGAGTTTATTTGCAAGAAAATGAGGTTTCAAAGATGAAAACCGATTCTTGCATGATCAAGTGATGTATACGGGTTATACATGGGATCTTGGTCCAAGAAAGGAGTTAAACGAACCAAAAAACGAATTTTTACGGTTTAAACTTTAGTTTTGAAACAATAACCGTAACTATAGTGTAAGAGGCTTGATTGTGAGTGTAACTTGCTTGGTATTGTGGTATGTTGGTTGTAGGTTCTGTATTTAGTGGTAGATAAGGCGGAAAGACGAGTGTGTAGCTTGTAGTGGCGGAAAACAAAAGGTATATTCGGTTTATGTTCGGTTATGGATTTTTGGACAGATTGTGAACGGTTTAGATTTAGGTCATGAAATTTGACAGAGGTGTTAAATACATGAAAATATGAGTTCTGTGAAATTTTGGTAATTTTTGGACAAAGGATGAATATTTGGTGAATTTAATGCTCGGTTTTGGCCAAAAATGGTGAAAAATAGTTAAATATCATGTAAAATTATGGAAAATTCTAGATAAGCTTTTTATAACATGTAAAAGTCACAAACAAAATTTGAGGTTAGTTGGAGAAGTCTAAGTAGGCTTTTCGGTTAAACGAGTTCTAGGGTTTTCTAGCTCGGTTTTAGTGAAAATGGCATGTAAAAAGAGATTTTGGTTCTGAAAAAATTACAGGGGACTATGTGGATGGCAGGGGACATCCAGGAAAAATTTGGGATTTTTCTAAGGTCGTTTGGTATTTACGACATATTTAGTGTTTAAATGGTGTTTAAAAATAGATAAATAAATTTTAAATATAAAAATTAATTCTGGAAATATTTTTATAAAATTCCCCACTGTTGAAAAGTGATTTGTGCAAAATTTTAAGATCCGGGATTAAACGGATAATTATTTGTGCAAAAACAAACGTTTAAAGCTTAAAACGCGTAAACCGGTAAAGTTCGCTTAAACGAACCGACTGGCGTATAAAAACCCTAAAAATGAACTATTTTCATATAACTGAGTTAAATTTAAATCATCCGAAAATAATTCGGATGATTTGAGTAATTTTATCCAAATAAACAGTTTCCGGTGCACCAAAGACGGAAACGGGTCCCGCGGCCAATCGGGGCGTCTAAACCGAGCCCTAATTTCACAACTTTAATTAAATTATCAGTCAACCACCATTTTCGGGTCGTGTGTGACCAAACTCATTTTTGAAACGTAAAAACGGATAACCGTGCTAGGCACGCAAAACGGGGAAAACAAACTAATAGAAATTTGACTAGTGAACTCTAAACGATATCACAATCTGAGTCCGGAGAAGTGTTTCTGGGTTAACATTGCCCCCGGAATGGGTACAGTACTGGGTTAACAGTGTCCCCAGATGTCCCTAGAAGTGTTTCTGGGTTAACATTGCCCCCTGAATGGGTACAGTACTGGGTTAACAGTGTCCCCAGATGTACCGGTTGATACGGTTAAAGATTATATAAACAATAATTGTATAATAACGATCGTATGAATCATATTACAGATTGGACGTGTTAACTGATAATGATTGTTGTTACCTGCTTGCATGTGCTAAGGTGAGTTTCACGAGCCCCTTTTTCTGAATTGTTTTTAAATATCTTCTCGGGGCGGAAGCATGTTTCTACTGAAATGTTTAAGTACATACTGAACGCATGGATTTGCGTGTATTTATATATATTTTATTGTACGGGAATCGTACGGAAATGTACTAAGATGGTAATTGTCTGAGTTGCTAACATTCTAAGGCCCCGGAACACGAGTGATTAACTGAAAGCCGGTAGAGTGTGGATAGTACTATTGGTCTGACAAACCCAACTGGTCCGGCATGGATTTGCTGATGTTTCCCAGCCAGTTGCACATGTCTATTTTGTTGTTATATATATTTTGCTATGTAATGTTAGGCATAGCGGTTTGGGGCAGGTCCGTGGGCGGAGTATGACACGGGGTTGTGTGTGGATAGTCAGAGGTTTCACTTGTGGGCTCAGCATAATTACATCGATAATATTATATTTTGATATGGATTTATCATGGTTTACTCAAATTGTGAAACTCACCAACTATTCGTAGTTGACCCATTTCTCACATGCTTTTTAGGTACAATTAAGATGAAGTGATTGCTTACGTGCTAAGTGCTTGATGTGTGTAAGATTTGCGTGTGGGATGTTATGATACATTATATTAAATAGAATTATGTATCGTATTGTATGATGTGTGTATCACCTAGACGATGATGAAATATGAGATAATGTAATTTGAAGTATATTAATGTATTCAGTTTTCTTTATAAACAATGTGGTTGATATCAGAGGTGTCTGTGGCGCCCCGGTTGCGTTTCCGCTGCGGTTACGGGGTGTTACAGAACTTGGTATCAGAGCCATTGGTTATAAAGAATTAGGATGTCTTTAAAAGATACCTAAAATATAACCAGTAGCTCAAGTATTATAGGATCTGAATATCAACTAATAATTTATAGTGACGAGGTCTGGATGAACTTGGATGGACAAGTGAGTTATTATGGTCCGGAACATAATAACAGACTTGTCTGCACGAGGGAATTCAGGGGAAGTCACGGGGAACATTAATAGGTAAAAATGGTAACATATGTGTAAAGTATATAATATTATTTATGCGTGCTAATGTGTATATATATGTATGTACATATCTTGTGGGTACATGTATTGAGAAATAGGACCCGGATAAGGAACCGGGGGATGAAATAATAAAAGTACCGAGGATGCTGAAATTTCTAGAGCATCGGTTGATGATAAGTCTGACTTATCGAGCCATAGTTATGATAGTTCCAAGTTAGATCTCCCGTTTGACATTAACCAGAAATATCTAGTAACCGTCACTCCCAACCAAAATTGATAAATCCCTTACCCTACCAACACCGGTACCGTATATCCTAATAACCCCCTATATTCACCCGAACCGCCGACCCTTACGTACGGAGGGACCTGTACCTGAACCCAGTCTTATTCCATTAAGGTAAAAAAAATAAAAATAAAAATAAATAAATAAATAAATAAATAACTAAAATAAAATAAAATAAAATAAAATAAAATAATAATAATAATAATAATAATAATAATAATAATAATAATAATAATAATAATAATAATAATAATAAATTTGATAATAAATGAGCTGATAAAAATAATATATATAAACATATATGTGTATTTCTCACTCTCAAACATATGAGACATACCACCTTCAGATCGAGAATTACCGATTTTAGCGAACCTAGAACGCCTGAAGACATTGACTGAGCAAGTGATAGAGTTTCCCATAATAGTAACTGATAATATTTGAAGGCAACATGGGTTGCGCGATTACCTTGATCCTTGCAACTCCCTATGTTATCCTTACATCCGTTAGATGCCTATACCCAGGTATACTCAAATAGAATGATTACCCATACACAAAGAGGTGTTGGAATCATTATAGCATAGTTGGTTGTTCGTTCGTAGATGGTATACCGTGTATGCCAGATATACAAATAGACACGGATATTATAACTCCGTGGTACATAATCGTTTGGTGCTCACGGTGAGCATGTATCGGTTATGCTGTCATGCAGAAGGATATTGAGATCAAGCATATCAAACATTAATCTTTGTTGAGAAAGATCGATATGTCAGTTGGTGACAAGGGTTATGAAACATATTTAAACGTTAACCGACGTCAGGTTAAGTCCATATATTATTATATTTGTGGGACATATATAATAGATTCTGGTATGTGCAATATGTATGATAATATTTGGTGTGTATGTGTACCTGCTGTTATGATTGAGCTGGTAACGAGTTATACGGTGAGATTACTATTGATTACCGCGTACGGGATGGGTACGGCAGAATGACATAAAAAGAGTAACTCCAATGATGGAGATTGATATGATTCAGTTGATTGCTCAAAGATAGCAGATGATGATACCGGATGTCGTATCACAGATCACTGCTAGTGTTGATGTAAATGTGATCGCAGAATTATAGATCGAGCAATCACATGAATATGAATATTTCAATTCTTAGTGGTATTACTAAGAGTGATAATGTTCCACCGAATACTATTATGACTACAAGTATTCGTTATAAACTAAACATGAATAGTAGTCGTAATGAATTAGATCCGGTATGAAGGATATGTTTGTTGATTGTGTTAAGGAAATTATTAATAGTTTGCTGATGGTAAAGGGATGAATAGATTAGCGAGGGGATAGAAAAGATGGAAATGGTTAAGGATATTGGTAAGAGTCCAGAACATTGTGTAGTGAAATATGCTACAGATATGTTGGTAGATTATGTGGTATCGTGATGGAACACGATGGTACAAAATTATAGTTAGAAAATTATTACTCAGATGATATGGTCAGAATTTAAAATTCTTGTGCTAGAGCACTTTTATTCGAGTAATTAAGTTCAGAGATTGGAAACTGAGCTATGGAAGATAGAAATGTTGTGTGCTGATCACTTAGAACACGCTAATCGTTTGAAGGAATTGTCATGTTTGGTAACATGGCTAATTACTCCTGAAACTAAACGAAGTGAGCGCTATATTGGGGACTAACTCCATCGATAAGGAGTATAGTCAGTTCTGTAAAATATACAACCTTTGGAAGGGTTGTGTCACAAGCCAGCATTGATATAGTTGACTCTATGGGAAGCGGACTGGAAGGACGTTAGGTGAGACGTCGAGTGTTAAAGAAGAGGAATGATAACGGTATAGTGCAAGATAGGCTTTTGAATAAGTAGGTATGTCCTACAACCCAGAATTATACTAAGACTAGTTCTGGTGTGAAAACATGAACCGCATGAAGGGTCCTTCCCTAAATGTGGAAAATATGGTTATCGGCAGGAAGAAGAATGTCGAGTGATAGTAGGCCACAGGTGTGGTAAAGATGGACGTAATGCCCCAATTGTAGAACCAATTGAAGCCATGTGAACCGGCAACCCCAACTCATTCGTGTACAACCACTCCGAACCCAGCAGCTTCAATAACAATCCATCCAAAGAAATCAAATTATGCCAAACAGTTGTACTTGCTATGAATGTGGCGGTACAGAACGTTTCAAGAGAAATTGCCCAAAGTTGAACCAAGGTGTCGTTGAAAGGCGAACCTCATGACAAGCATCAACCTCTGATCAAGCAAGGAGCCGTGCTTTTGTGAGGAATTCGAATAAAGCACGTCATGATCCAAAGGTGGTATTGAGTATGTTATAGTTTTTGTTGGTGCATGTTTTGTGACCGTCGCTATGCAATTCTGTTCAGCATTGTGGAAGTACGAAGTTAGAGCAACTTCGCCATAGGCGAACTTGTAACAACTTCGCTATAGGCGAATTTGTAACAACTTCTGCCATAGGCGAAGTTAGAACAACTTCGCCTTGGGCGAAGTTGTAACAACTTCGCCTACAGGCCCAAGCCCGCGAAGTTTATATATATATGTGTGTCTTGTTTAGGTTTGGGATCCAGAAATTAAGAGTGTTTTTGTGTTCAGTTTATTTATCTAGAGAGAAACAGAGAGGGAGAGTCGTGTGGGACGACCCGAGGTAGAGCTCACCTCGGGTCGGCCGTGTCGTTTGTTTTCATGTTTGGTATGTAAGTGTTTCGGTTATTATATAAAAGATCTGCAGATGTGTTTATCCCGTTCGTGTGTTTGTTCGTGTATGTGTGTGTGTGTAATCGTGTTCTTCGTCTTCTACACCATAAACGAGTCTAGGAGGATTCCGCACTCCTAGACCTCGTGCGGATCTCGTATCGATCGGCGACGCCCCGGGGGGGCTTACAGTTTTATATCAATAGGCTTCAGTGATATTTTTACGGTCGTCGATAGAAGTTAGTTCCTGTTAACCTCCTATCATTTGGAAAGATACCAATTAGTGAAACTATAGAACCCTATACTGTAGAATCGCTAACGGTAAATCCCTAATGGTTAACTAAATTGTTCGGAATTGTCCTATTATTCTGAACGATTAACCTTTCCTATTTGACCTACGACCAGTAAAGTTAAGAGGTTTTGACGTAATAGTTAACATGGATTGGCTAACTCAACATGAAGCTGAAATCAAATATGAAAAGAAGATGATTAGAAGCTCTCTTTCGGACGATGAAGCGATTAGATACAGAGAAAAGTGTACGATTTAAAAGAAAACATACAGAAGATATCCCGGTGGTACGCGAATTTCCACAAGTTTTCCCAGAAGAACTTCCTGGATTACCGCCAACCCGACAGGTCGAGTTCAGAATCGATTTAATACCTCAAGCTGGCCCTGTTGCTAAAGCACCCTACCGACTTGCACCGTCCGAGATGCAAGAATTATCCAATCAGTTGCAAGAATTATTGGATAAGGTTTTATACGACCTAGTTAGTCACCATGGGGTGCACCAGTGTTATTTGGGAAATGGAGGACGGAAGTGTTAGGATATGTATTGATTAGGGAGAATTGAATAAAGTGACGATCAAGAATAGGTATTCACTTCTTCGAAGTAAATGATCTATTTAACCAACTGCAAGGGGCGATTTATTTTTAGAAAATTGATCTTTGATATAATTATCACCAAATGAAAAAAATTCAAGAGGAGGACGTTGCAACAACAGCGTTTCGGACTCGTTACGGCCATTACGAATTCTTAGTTATGCCTTTCGGATCAACAAATGCGCCGGCAGTGTTCATGGACCTCATTAATCAAGTCTGTAAACCCTACCTCGACAAATTCGTCATCGTGTTTATTGACGATATTTTGATCTACTCGAAAAGTAAAGAAGAGCACGAGCGACACTTAAGAATAATTGTAGAGCTTCTGAATCAGGAGAAGTTGTATGCAAAATTCTCCACGTGTAACTTCTGGTTACAAGAAGTGCAATTCCTCGGTCACGTTGTAAACCATCAAGGAATACACGTTGATCCGAGTAAGGTTGAAGCAATTAAGAATTGGCAAGCGCCTAAATCGCCAAAGGAAATCCGCCAATTCTTAGGCTTAGCTGGATATTATCGTCGATTTATAGAGAACTTTTCCAGCATCGCCCAACCTTTAACTCTCCTGACTCAAAAGGATCGAAAGTATGAATGAGGAGAAGAGCAGGAAACGGCGTTTCAAACGTTAAAGCAAAAATTGTGACAAGCGCCGATTTTAAGTCTCCCCGATGGAGACGATGGTTTTGTCGCGTATTGTGACGCATCGCGTAGAAGGTTAGGATGCGTGTTGATGAAGAATAATAAGGTTATAGCCTATGCTTCCCGACAGTTAAAAGTACATGAGAAAAAAAAAATTACACTACTCACGACTTAGAACTGGGAGCGGTTATCTTCGCACTTAAAATCTGGAGACATTATCTCTACGGTACGAAGTGCACCATCTTCACCGAGCATAAAAGTTTGCAGCACATATTCGATCAGAAAGAACTGAATATGAGGCAACGAAGATGGGTCGAGTTGTTAAACGATTATGACTGTGACATCCGTTATCACCCCGGCAAGGCTAACGTCGTAACCGATGCCTTGAGTAGGAAAGATCGGGTTAAGCCATTGCGAGTACGAGCGCTGGGGATGATAGTCCAGTCGAACCTTTCGGACCTGATTCGAGTCGCTCAACGTGAGGCGTTGAAAGAGGAACAATTGGAAAAGGAGGGACTTTACGGCAATGAGAAGAATTTCGAACAGCGCGTGGACGAAATTCTCTACTTCAAAAATCGGGTTTGGATCCCGACCCTCCATGACCTTCGTGAATTAATCATGGACGAAGTGCATAGATCGAAATATTCCATACCTCCGGGATCGGATTAGACTATTGATGATACGAATATCTGAAAGGATTTTATTAATGGCCGAGTTTGGAGAAAGATATGGTTACGTATGTTGGTGAATATTTAAGTTATGCAAGAGATAAGGCTGCACACCGAAAACCCTAGGGAACGCCACAACGACAGAAAATTCGCCAATGATAGTGGGAATAAATTACAATGGATTTCGGGACGCAAATTCCCAAGATATATCAAAGGCATGACCTAAATTGGGTAATCGCGGATCGATTAACCAATCCTCGCATTTCATCCCAATCCATGACGATTACCACAATGAATTCTCGCCCAAATTCATGATGATGAAATAGTATCTCGTCGTGGAGTACCATTTTCAATTATCTCAGATCGAAATAGTCATCCTACTTCCATTATTGGAAGGCGGGGAAGGAAGCATCGAGAGCTTGAAGCTTTCTATGGGTGAAGTAATTATCACAAATTTGTCAAATTGAAAATGGGTGTCACTCAAGCCATAAGATATGAATTGGTTCGAGAAGCAACCAATCGGATTTATAATATTTAAGATAAGTTGAAAGCAGCGCGAGATTGGCAAAGGATTTAAGCCAACATTCAAAGAAAACCATTGTCACTGGAAAGAGGTGACAAGGCATTATTAAGGCATCACCTTAGAGAGGTGATATGAGGTTTGGCAAAACCGAAAATAGCTCCTTAATATATTGGACCTCATGAGACTATCTCCATGATTGGTCATTTAGTTTATCGATTAAAGTACTCCAGGGGCTAAGTACTATAGATGATGTTTTGCCATGTATACGGATTGAAAAGTACCTAAGCGACGAGGCAACGAAAGTACCAGTAATGGAGGTACTCATAGAAGACATGCCTGATATCATAAATAATTCCGTAGAGATAGTAAACGGGAAAGCTAAACAGTTTGGACACACCAAGCTTTATTGATTAAGGTTAAGTGGAATTCACAGCGAGGACCAGATTATACCTGGTAACGTGAGGGTGAATTCTGAAGGAAAAACCCCCACCTTTCTCTCGGAAAGGGGATAGTGAGCGCGTAAATTTTCGAGGACGAAATTTCTTAACGGGGGGAGAATGTAACGATTCCGACGAAACCAGTTCTACCCTAACCGGTAGACAATAGTTACGTTATATTTAATGTCGGGTACATGAATTACCATAGTGATTATACGAGAATACATGATTCACTGTATTGATTGTACGTGAATATATAATTCATCGTATTGAATATGCGATTAATCGATCGATAGTTATTGAAACCCGAACGAATCGAGGGTTCAATTATAGACGATATCTACGATATTTAGTGATGTTTGCGAAGTATTAAAGCTTCTGGATAAGTGAATTAAAGCACAGAAAAAGAATTTCGATTTAGTGGTACGTCGGTGCGTTAAGCGAAACCTTTAATACCAAACCAAGCAAGAGATGATCGATCAAGCCAAAAAAGATGCGCAATTATTAATGATATGGTGTTTTAAGTTAATAAATGTCATGGTTTAAGTTTTTAAAGTTTTTAAATCGGTTTTATATAAATTTCATTTTTAAGCCGAAAACGACCGTTTTAACCTCGTTTTAAGCCGAATTAGACATTTAACCGAAAAACGAACTGAACCAGATTATCCAAAACATTATCCGGATTTCGAGAATCCAAACATGTGGCTAGAAATGGAGAGGTGGGTCCCACCCCACCCCCGTTGAAGACCGATCGGACTAAAGGGGTTAAACCCCATTCTCATTTCTTTTTTTTACATCAACCATGGCATCATTCATTCTTCCTCTCCACAATATCAACTAAAAACCGAGATTTTAGCAAGAAAACCGAGGTAAAAAGTCGAGTTATTTACGTTTCCATCTTCGTTTATTGAGTTTATTTGCAAGAAAATGAGGTTTCAAAGATGAAAACCGATTCTTGCATGATCAAGTGATGTATACGGGTTATACAAGGGATCTTGGTCCAAGAAAGGAGTTAAACGAACCAAAAACGAATTTTTACGGTTTAAACTTTAGTTTTGAAACAATAACCGAAACTATAGTATAAGAGGCTTGATTGTGAGTGTAACTTGCTTGGTATTGTGGTATGTTGGTTGTAGGTTCTGTATTTAGTGGTAGATAAGGCGGAAAGACGAGTGTGTAGCTTGTAGTGGCGGAAAACAAAAGGTATGAATATGTTCGGTTATGGATTTTTGGACAGATTGTGAACGGTTTAGAGTTAGGTCATGAAATTTGACAGAGGTGTTAAATGAATGAAAATATGAGTTCTGTGAAATTTTGGTAATTTTTGGACAAAGGATGAATATTTGGTGAATTTAATGCTCGGTTTTGGCCAAAAATGGTGAAAAATACTTAAATATCATGAAAAATTCTGGAAAATTCCAGATAAGCTTTTTATAACATGTAAAAGTCACACAAAATATTTGAGGTCAGTTGGAGAAGTCTAAGTAGGCTTTTCGGTTAAACGAGTTCTAGGGTTTTCTAGCTCGGTTTTAGTGAAAATGGCATATTAGAAGAGATTTTGGTTCTGGAAAAATTACAGGGGACTATGTGGATGGCAGGGGACATCTAGGAAAATTTGGGATTTTTCTAAGGTCGTTTGGTATTTACGACATATTTAGTGTTTAAATGGTGTTTAAAAATAGATAAATAAATTTTAAATATAAAAATTAATTCTGGAAATATTTTTATAAAATTCCCCACTGTCGAAAAGTGATTTGTGAAAAATTTTAAGATCCGGGATTAAACGGATAATTATTTGTGCAAAAACAAACGTTTAAAGTTTAAAACGCTTAAACCGGTAAAGTTCGCTTAAACGAACTGACTGGCGTATAAAAACCTAAAAATGAACGCTTTTCATATAACTGAGTTAAATGTAAATCATCTGAAAATAATTCGGATGATTTGAGTAATTTTATCCAAATAAACAGTTTCCGGTGCACCAAAGACGGAAACGGGTCCCGCGGCCATTTGGGGCGTCTAAACCGAGCCCTAATTTCACAAATTTAATTAAATTATCAGTCAACCACTATTTTCGGGTCGTGTGTGACCAAACTCATTTTTGAAACGTAAAAACGGATAACCGTGCTAGGCACGCAAAACGGGGAAAACAAACTAATAGAAATTTGACTAGTGAACTCTAAACGATATCACAATCTGAGTCCGGAGAAGTGCTTTTGGGTTAACATTGCCCCCGGAATGGGTACAGTACTGGGTTAACAGTGTCCCCAGATGTCCCTAGAAGTGTTTCTGGGTTAACATTGCCCCCGGAATGGGTACAGTACTGGGTTAACAGTCTCCCCAGATGTACTGGTTGATACGGTTAAAGATTATATAAACAATAATTGTATAATAACGATCGTAGGAATCATATTACAGATTGGACGTGTTAACTGATAATGATTGTTGGTACCTGCTTGCATGTGCTAAGGTGAGTTTCACGAGCCCCTTTTTCTGAATTGTTTTTAAATATCTTCTCGGGGCGGAAGCATGTTTCTACTGAAATGTTTAAGTACATACTGAACGCATGGATTTGCGTGTATTTATATATATTTTATTGTACGGGAATCGTACGGAAATGTACTAAGATGGTAATTGTCTGAGTTGCTAACATTCTAAGGCCCCGGAACACGAGTGATTAACTGAAAGCCGGTAGAGTGTGGATAGTACTATTGGTCTGACAAACCCAACTGGTCCGGCATGGATTTGCTGATGTTTCCCAGCCAGTTGCACATGTCTATTTTGTTGTTATATATATTTTGCTATGTAATGTTAGGCATAGCGGTTTGGGGCAGGTCCGTGGGCGGAGTATGCCACGGGGTTGTGTGTGGATAGTCAGAGGTTTCACTTGTGGGCTCAGCATAATTACATCGATAATATTATATTTTGATATGGATTTATCATGGTTTACTCAAATTGTGAAACTCACCAACTAGTCGTAGTTGACCCGTTTTCTCACATGCTTTTCAGGTACAATTAAGATGAAGTGATTGCTTACGTGCTAAGTGCTTGATGTGTGTAAGATTTACGTGTGGGATGTTATGATACATTATATTAAATAGAATTATGTATCGTATTGTATGATGTGTGTATCACCTAGACGATGATGAAATATGAGATAACGTAATTTGAAGTATATTAATGTATTCAGTTTTCTTTATAAACAATGTGGTTGATATCAGAGGTGTCTGTGGCGCCCCGGTTACGTTTCCGCTGCGGTTACGGTGTGTTACAATTATGCCAGCAAAACTTTATTCGAGGCACAATTGAATTACACCACTACCGAAAAAGACTTACTTGCGGTGGTGTATGCCTTGTACAAATTTTGATCGTATATTTTGGGAATTAAAGTTGTAGTGTATTCAGATCATAGCGCGGTCAGATATTTAATGGATAAGAAAGACGACAACCTTGGATTTTGGTCTTGTTTGTGTTAAAAGAATGATTTTCAAGAGTTTTAGTGGTTTCGGGTCCATAAATGTTCAAGAAAAGTGTTCAAAAGTTCATATAAAGTGTGTTCAAGCTTTATAGATTCAAAAGTTTGTGTTAAAAGTACAAGTATTTTGGGTGAAAGAGGTTACAAATCTTCATAAAAGTGGTGTTTGAAAGTATGAAAACTTTGGGGGGGGGGGGGGGTGTAGATCCCTAAAGGGTCAAAAGTTGAAAGAAGTGACATTCATCAAAAGGGATTTCTTGGAAAAAGGTGGCAGAAAGTACACAATGTACCTTCCTAAAGTGTAGTTACCATTCGAATCGAGTCTCCATTCGAATCAAATCACCATTCGATTCGAATCATGATTGTAATCTAATCGAACTTAAGTTTAATCGAATTGAATCAAGTTAGCCTATTCGAATCCAGTAACCATTCGAATCGAATTCGATTCGAATACAAGTTGCAATCAAATGAAGTACATATTACATTCAAATCAAATCTCATTCTAATTGAATCCCCATTCGATTCGAATACAACATACTTGATTAGAGTTCTTGATTCGAATATAAAGTTATTCAAATACTTCTTACTCAAACATTTTTCAGAAGCTACTTGTTCATTCGAATACCTTGTGTTCAATTACTTTACATTTGAATACCCATTCGAATAATTTGTACTTTTAATTTTCAGCAGAATTAGCTATGTTTTGTGAAATGGCAAATCCAAATTTAGAGATGAGTAACGAAGCTGTAAGGAGTTGTGAGATGTTTGAAAACAAGGCTGGAACTACTACAAAGCCTCCAAAGCTAATGAATTGGGAAAGTGACGTTGACAAATTCAATTGGAGATTTAATAACTACCTTAAATTCATTCGAGCAAGGTCCACATATTCCCACATCCTCAACTTCTTATGGTGATGTTTCAAAACAAGTTAACTGATTATGATGATACTGACAGAAGGTTGCTTAATGAAGATAATACAGTGTTCTGAGTGTGTGTCTCTCAAGGGAAATTGCACTAACCTTAAGAGATTACACTACTGCGAAGTCACTTTGGGATGCATTGGTAACCAATTTTGAAGGAAATCTTGAGATGAGAAACAAGAAGGGAATGTTGAAGGGAGAATTCAACATGTTCAACCATGTTCAAGGTGAATCAATTGCCAGCCTGATTCAGAGATTTGAAGCATTGATTACCAAAGTTAAAAGTGCCGGCATTGAATATGATCAAGTTAAAAACAATGACAAGTTACTCAACTCACTTCCCTATGCATGGAACAGTAGTGTCATTACAATCAAGAGAACCACTAATCTTCAGATTACCATCCTTGCTGACTTGACCTCCACCATCAAGTCATTTGAAATGAAGAAAAATTGATGATGGTTAATCACATCAGTTCTCTGTCTAAAGCTGGTATGACTACTGAATCAGGTGTAAGCACGACATTCATAAGCCAAGCCCACACTGCTGCTCACAATGCAAGTTCAACCTTCAAGACTGTTGTTGTACCCCAAGCATCAATAAACTCAAGCTCTTTTCAACTTGCAGTTGACAAGTTCATTGCACAAGCCTTAAAGGCTCATGGGATCGAAGCATCAACCAGCTTTCCAGCTTACTCTGCTCCTCAAACCATCTCACCTGATGACTCCAAGTTGGCATTGTTTCATGCCTTCATCGCAAGCCATGAAGAGTTATTGCAAGGAAAGTTGCTTCCTCCTTCTTTTGAGCAAGGGGATCTTCCCGAGATCTACAAGAAAGATCTCGAGAAAATGGATAACAAGTACCAGATGGCCATGGCTATTTAAAGAGCTACTAACTTATGAAAAAGTATGGGAATAACAGTTTCAAGGATGCTGATGGGAAGAAAATTGGGTTTGAGAAAGACAAGATGCGCTGTTACAACTGTGGGGAACCTGGTCACTTTGCTAGAGAATGCACCAAACCACCGATGGTCGTGGGTGATATCAAGATCTCGGAGACGTCGGATAACGAAGGTGCTAAAAGGCCTGACATGAGGCACGTTCCAAATTACTCCTCTAAGCCAAGAGTCTCTAGAATTGGGCAAGGAAGTGGATCCAAGGGAAACTTCCTGTCGAGCTCAAAGGCCATGATCATAAGAACTTCTTAGTCAACTCCACTGGATTGGGAGGAAGACCAATTTGAAGAGTTGAGGAATCCAATTACCTTTACTGGAATGGCCTTCACTAATCAAGCAAGCACCTCGTCAAGCACTGCTGATGGAATACCTACACCTGCCTCTCTCATTCACTAGGTACACAAACTTTTCTCGCAAGATTGCATTGATAAAGTCTTACATTATAGAAATCGAAATGCTAAAATTCTAGATAAAATGCATAACATTAAAAGTTAGAATTATGAACTTAAAAAGGCTGAAAATATTTACGCCACTAGGATTAAAACTCATGGCGATGGCATGGCTAAACTTAGTGAAAAGGTTTTTATAACTCAATAATTAGCCGAACATCATGAAAAATATGTAATTGAGTTAAATGCTATGATTGTTGAGTTAGAACTAGATTTAGCCCAAAGAATTACCATTGAAAACTTTGAGTTAGCCTCTGAGAAACTGAATAACATAATTGGGGCACATATGGGGTTAATAATAAATACAGGATTAGGCTATGATAGTACTACAGTTCCACCTCCTTTTAATGATAACTATACTAGTCTTCCTCACTTTAGTTTTAACTCCCAACCCAGTATGAAATGTTCTATGGCATTGGTCATGTGCTAAAGCCAAAGACTTTTGTTCCTGCTGTTCCCAAGACAGTTGATATAGTTGGTCCTTCAGTAAGTCCTAATGGTAGTTCATCTTCTTCAGCAGGTTGTGTAGAAGAAAGTGACTGTGTGGAAACAAACAACGGTTGTGGAGGTCAAATGATTTTAAATTCACTTTTTGATTCGCATGTGAATCTAAAAGCATCTGTTGTTAACCCGGTCTGTAATAATAATTCTCCTAAAAACATTTTGAACAATCATGTAACTTGTGAGAGTGTTCATGTTGGCACTTCTCTTAATGATGAGAATGAAAATAATGTTTCCACTTCTGATAGTGACTGTGAAACAATTTTTGATAATATAACAGAAATGTGCAAGAAAAGGTATATGTGAATACAAACTTACCTAGCTATTCATCAAGTGATTGTAAGGTTGAGGAAATTAAAGTAAATAAAAATTGTTTTGAAAAGAAAAAGCAAGTACATCAAGTAAATATGTTCCACCTAATAAAAACAATTTTTATAAAACAGAGAAGAGTGTCAAATGGGATCCTGACGTTCGACGAGGTCAAACTGATGGAGCAGCTGAATCATAATATGCTCAGTGTATCTCAATTCTGTGGTAAACAATATTCCACCTTATTCACTGAAAATGAATGCTTGATTCTCATGGCAGGTTTCAAAGTCCCTGAAGAATGGATATTGATGCATACTCCAAGGCATAATGATGCTTATATAATAGATATGAATAGCTCTTATTCACGTAAGATCCCTTCATGTTTATTATCTAAGGCCTCGTACAACGACTCATCTCTATGGCATAGGCGTCTTCGCCATGTGAATTTCAAAACCTTAAACAAATTGGTCAAGGGGGATCATGTGAGGGGATTGCCAGTTAAATCTTTCTCCTGCATTGAAAAATGTATTTCATGCTCTAAAAGCAAGCAACACAAGCTCCCTCACAAACCCAAGACGGTCAACTCCATAGATTCCATTCTTCATTTGTTACATATGGATTTGTTTGGTCCTATCCATCCTATAGCAATCGAATCGGCCGAAAAGCCCATTGTCTTGTGGTTACTAATGACTTTTCCCTTTTCAGCTGGACATTCATTTTAGGGCACAAGGATGAAACCGCCCAATTTCTCATCAAGTTCATTACTTTATTGGAGAGACAAACGGATAAGAAGGTTAAGTGTATACGAACCGACAATGGAACTGAATTTTGCAACAGAACGGTAGACAACTTCTGTAGTTCAAATGGGATAGAACATCATGTCAGTGCACCCTATACTCCACAACAAAATGGGGTCGCTGAATGCCAAAACCGTACACTGATTGAAGCTACGAGAACAATGTTATCCGACTCCAAACATCCACTGTTCTTTTGGGGTGAAGCCATCAACGTGGCTTACTTCATTCAAAACCGTGTACTCATTACAAGCGTTTGAAGAAGACTCCTTATGAAGTCTACTACAAGACGAAGCCGCTAGTCAACTACTTCAAGACTTTTGGATGTCCATGCACCTTGCTCCATACCGGTGCTCAGCCTGATCCCAAGTTTGCCGAAAAGGCTGATGAGTTTTACTTTGTTCAGTACGCTTCTAACAAAACCGCTTATTGAGTCTACAACAAGAAGACCAAGCTGATCTTGGAATCCTATAATGTTGACTGGCAAGAGCTGAATGTTAGTGATGCTTATACTGGACCAGATTGGTTGTTTGATTATGATTACTTGTTCAACTTGAATCGTGACATGTCTATTCCACAACCTGCGAGTACTCAAGTTCCATCTTCTTCACAAGAATCGATGTTGATGCAATCTTTAATCAACAGTCTGTATGAGGTGGATCTCTCGGTTGGACTACCCGCAATGCCTGCACTACCCACACGACCTGCAATTTCATCTCCACCTCCACCTCAAGAAATTAATCAAGCTCTCAACAATCCCGCTCCTCAAGCTGTTGATTCAACTGAGTAGGTTGAAGTTGAAGATGTATCTGACACCGATTCAGATGACTCATTTCAGTCTGTTGACAATGTGGAACAACACCAGACTGAATTAGTTGCAGATCTTCAAGTAGCTTCTAGCGTGGTAGTATATGTTGCCACACCTCCATCTAAAGATGAAACTGTTCAAGTGACTCTGACCACACTGCAACACTCCCATCAATACCATTGTTGTTCCATATGGTAAAGATCTTTGCGAAGAACAAATTGGTCAAGAGAATAGGGTTGATCAACCTGGCTCTATTCTATTAACTGCCGATGTTCTTGAAGGTGCTCATCGCATTTTCACCCCATTGAGAATATTGCTGTCAATCTTCAAGCAGAGCCAGTCACCATTTTTAAAGACACTCCTCAGCTACCCATTCACCGACGTTATCCCTCAGAGAACATCTTCGGTTCTCCATTTACCGATATCCAAACAAGAAGCAAATCTGGTACCATTAACAAATGTCTTTTTTCATGATTTATTTCATAGGTTGAGCCGAAGGATCATAGAGTGGCCCTAAAAGAAAACTCGTGGGTTGAGGCTATGCTAGAAGAATTGTTACAATTCAAGAAGCTTCATATTTGGAGACTGGTCAAGATGCCACCGAACAAGAAACCGATTGGGACAACGTGGGTTTTCAAACAAGAAAAATGATAAGGGGTTATTATAAGAAACAAAGCAAGATTGGTTGTGCAGGGTTTCTCTCAACGTGAAGGTCTTGATTATTATGAAACTTATGCACCTATGGCTAGGATTGAAGCAATTTGTCTTTTCTAGCCTATGCTTCGTAGATGAATTTCAAAGTGTATCAACTGGACGTGAAGACTGCCTTCTTGTTTGGGAAAGCAAAGGAGGAGATCTACGTAAAGCAACCACCAGGTCTTGAGGATCCGGATCATCCAAATCATATTTACCATCTTAAAAAAGCTCTTTATGGCCTGCACCAAGCACCTCATGCATGGTATGCTACCCTAGCAGAATATTTGCTAAAGAATGGCTATTGAAGAGGAGTTACTGATCAAACGCTATTTATCAAGAAGGTAAAGGGCGATCAGATCTTGGTCCAAGTGTATCTTGATGACATTATCTTTAGATCTACATATGCTAAACTGTGTAGAGAGTTTGCCGATGTCATGCAAAGTCGGTTTGAGATGAGCTCGTTGGGAGAGATGACCTTCTTTTTGGGTCTTCAAGTTGAACAAAAAGAGGACGGAATTTTAATTCATCAAGAGAAGTATGTTCGAGTCGTCATCCAGAAGTTTGGGTTCAAAGACTCCTCTCATTCTCTCACTCCGATTGCTACCAGACCTGTGCTTGCTCCAGATCCATCAGGGACTCCAGTTGATCAACATCTCTACAGATCCATGACCGGCTCCCTGATGTATCTCACTGCCAGCAGGCCGGACATCATGTTCCCTGTCTGTCAGTGTGCCATATATCAATGTAAACCAAAAGAATCCCACCAAACCGCTGTTATGCACATCTTTTGGTACCTTAAGGGAAAGCCTTTCTTAGGTCTTTGGTATCCCAAAGACTCCCATATGATACTACATGCTTACACCGATAGCCATTATGGGGGATGTATTTTTGATCGAAAATAATCATCGGGTGGATGCCAGTTTCTGGGTGATAGGTTGATCTCCTAGCAATGCACGAAACAAGTTATCGTGTCCACCTTCACTGCTGAAGCGGAATACATAGCTGCCTTCGCAATTTGTTCACCAGTGATATGGATCCAGCATCAGCGGTTTGTATTGTCAAAAACCCTTCCTACACTCAAAGACAAAACATTGACATCTGAATGCATTTCATTCGTGATTGTATAACCGGAAACTTGTCAAAATTGAACGGGTCAACGCGAATTACAACTTTGCAGACATGTTTTCAAAAGCCTTTGATCGTGCCTGGTTTTTGTATCTAATTGAGTTGTTGGGCATGATCTCTTTTGTTCAAAATTAATTATTTTATTTTTTATTTTAATCTTAATTTTTAAAAAAATTTTCACTCTAATTTTTTTTCTTCTAGTTTATTGTACTTTAATTCAGTTTATTTTAATTTTCCTTAATTTTAAATTTTAAATTTATAAATTTTATTTTAAGTTTTTAATTTATTTCCTATTTTATTTTATTTTCTTTTTATTTTTTATTGTCTTATTTTTAATATTAAACTAGTGTATCTTACTATCGATTCGTATCCTCCTAACGATCAAAAGCCCTAAAACATTGGTTTGAAATTCAGAAAAAACTATAATGCCGTTAAGTCAGTTTTAACTGGGACCATTGGAGACCAACTTTTTTGAATTTGGGACCGCCAACGATAAAATTTATAGTGATTATTATCAGCCAATACAATTTAATAAGGGTTATTAAAATCCAATATTCCTTATTTTTTTAATTTTATCTTTTTATATAGAAAATCGTAAATATTTTTCAAATATGTCACAATTTTAGAGGGAGAAAATGAGTTAAGGATAACTAACCATAAAGATTTTAAATTTCCTTAAGAAAAAGCAAAACAAGTAATTTGATTTACTAAAAATATTTTATATTGTTATTATATTTCGTTAAGAAAATCAGAAAAATATTCAAAAATATATTCTCTCGTTTAGAGGGAGCTCCTACTTAGAGAGAATCGGATAAAATAAAAATTATAAAATTTTGAGAAATTGATCTGACCTTTGGAAAATGATAATAAATTGTCTCTAACGATCCTAGCATATGAATTCGCTAAGGGGAAGATTGTTGAGTCAAAGATTTGTTCTAAGAGACATATGGAAGAAATCTTCTCAACCTCCTCAGAATTCGCTAAGTATGGATCCGGGCATACCTTAGACCTCCGAGCAAGCTTTTACTTAGCCGGGTATGATACTCTGTCTATCAAGCAAGGTTATCTTCAAGAAGTCTTCTTTAGTGGATATCCGAGTAGGGTTTGCAAATTAGTGCATTGCTGGGCAAGGTTCACTAGTTTATGCAGATCCGGGCAAGGTTCACTTTATCAAGCAAGTCTGTTCTTCAAAGCCATGTAAAGTTCACTCCCGAGTAAGCTTAGCAAAGTTCAACTCAAGCAAGGAACAGTGCTGCTGAGTACACTTTGCAAAATAAGTTATTTTCTATCAAAGAGTTGAATGGACCATCGAAGAACAAGGTTTCTCGTAAGGGTTTGTTGGGCAAAGTCTGGCAAAGTCAAGAAGGTTGAAGTCTACCCGATGAGTATTTAAAATACACTTCAAGAAAAGTCTACCCGGAAACTGATCCCGAGCACACTTATATGTTACCAAGTGCTGAAGGATAGCAGAGCACACAGCCTACTCGGAAAATGAATGCTGTTGCAAAGCCTACCTGGAAGACTTTTTTTACACTTAGAATAATTCTGAATATGTAATTTGAATATGTTTTAGCATTTAGGGTTTCTAGAAGGAATGATAGCTGTAAAAGAGGTGTCAGGCCTATAAAAGAAATAATTTAGGGCACGCCTCCTAAGGCAAACAGACTCATTAATTCAGAGAGAATATTATTGAGTGTGACGGCTGTCTTAGAATTGTACGGACATAACTTTCCTCCAAGAAACCCTAAATCGATTACCCTTTCTATGATGAACATTATATAAATGGAAATATTTTGAGTGAATCTTGGTGTGTTAGTTACCTTTGATTACTGTTTAGCAACCGTATCGTTTGTTACTGATTCCGCCTTTAACAAACGGTAATCTTCTAAATATAACAACCAGTCATTAACTCCCTTGTCGACACATCTATTTGTGTGAGTTATGGCATGACTTGAGTAAGATCCAGCTGAAATCGGGGACCTGACAAGTGGTATCAGAACGAGTTGCTGCTATTTTGGAAAGATTGTTGCTGATTGAAGATTTGAAGAAAGATGACGTAAGCAAACCACTGTTCCATTGAAAAGTGACGTTAGAAGCTCTGTTCTTCATTTTTCTTCCAGATCTACAATCATTTGGTGTTTTCTCTTCCTTATTTTATTTAAAGCTTTAATTTTAATCTATAAATCTTGTTCTAATCGCATCAGACAACTCAGATCTGAACAACCGGTTTTCAGATCTGATTATTTTTTAACTCTATTTTTACAAAAAAACTATTTTTGATTTATCAAAATGTCTGGTTACGAAGAACAAGATGTGTCTACTAACAAGATTCCTAGATTATATGGACAGGATAATTTCACAAAATGGAAGGTATTGTTTGAAGCAGCCGTATGCTATAATGATGTTGATATGTGGAACTCAATCAGAAATGGTCCACAAGGCAGTGTTGAGGTAGGTGCAAATCCAGCAGCAGTTGCTGATGTGAGGGAAATAATGAGAAAAGTAGATGACAAGGCTTTAGCAATGTTAAAGTTAGGTCTGTCTTGGGAGATACTTACCAAGGTTGCACATCATGCCACTGCCAAGGCAATGTATGATGCAATACTTGAAATGTTTGAGGGAAATATTGAGCTCAAAAACATCAAGAAGCAGAGACTGAAACAACAATTAGAGAGGTTTAAGTATAAAGATGGAGAAAGGTTGAAATCTATTCTTGAAAGGCTCTTAGCAATAGTGAATGATCTCAGAACCACAGACTATGTCATGACTGACTTTGACTTGAATACCAAGCTACTCAACTCTATGCCAAAGGAATGGTACACTGCTTGCAAATTCAACCTTCAGAAACACAACTTCAATGACTTGAAATTGGATGATGTAGTGTGCTTCCTTCAAGCTATAGAGATTGAGATGATAGAGAATGAGATGATTAAGGAGGAAAGACCTTTCTTTAATGTGTCAAATGCATTGATTGCTCCTATGGGAAATTTGACTACCAAGAATCAACAACAAATTCCCATTATTGAAGAACCAGTTGAGCATAGTACTGATACTCCAAAATCTTTTGTTAGAGGTAGCACAAGTAATCTTGGAAACCAGCAAAGATTCAATGTGCAACTGATTGATGACACTGATTCTGCCTCAATGTCAAGTGGGAATGTACCTCATACTAGTGGTGGACATGGTCAAGGAAGTGAAGCACAGGCCTTGCTTTCAATGTTACAAAGTCATATAATGCGTTTGTTGCAAAGAATTTAATTCACACAAGTGTGGTACAAGATGATCTTGAGCAGATAGATGTTGATGACTTGGAGGACATGGATTTGAAGTGGCAAGCATCCATGTTGGCTCCTAGAAGCAAAAGGCTATACAACAGAACTGGTAGGTCACTCCTATCAGGGCCTAATGAAAGAATTGGTTTTGATAAGTCAAAAGCCATTTGCTATAATTGTCAATAGCCTGGTCATTTTGCAAGAGAATGTAACATGCCAAGAAACTTTCAAATGAATCAGTTTCAAAACCAACAAATAAATCAGCAACCTCAATATCAACAGAATCAGCAGAGAATCAACAACTTCAACAACAACTTTAACAACAATCCCAACAACAACTATAATCCCAACTTCAACAACTTCCAACCTCAAATGAACAATCATAATCAAGGAATGCCTCAGAATCAAGGTTTTCAGAGAAACAACAACCAAAACCTTCAAACTGTTCCAGACAACACTATTCCAGCCAACCAAAATCAGATCAGAAATCAAGGAAATGTTGCTGTAACAACACAGTATGAGGGTAACTTTGATTTAACTTTGATTGGAGAAATCATGAAGAAGACATTGCAGATGATATCAAGAAAGCAAATGTGGCAATCATGGCCATAATTAAGAAAGAAACTGGATTATCATCTCAGGTAAACTCTGCTCCTACTATTGATTTAAATGAAGTTATCAATGATTTGAAAATGAAAGTAGGAAAGCTGGGAAGTGAGTGTTTTAAGAAACAAAGTATTATCAATGCATATGAGGCAAGTGAACTGATAAGTGAAGAAAGAATGAAAAGTTTGGAAGAAGATTGTGTAAACAGTTACAGAGCTCAGAAAAGGTTCACAACTGAAATAGATGGGTTGAAGAAAATGATTATAGAAGAGAAGGTGCAGAACACAAAACTGCAAACTGACAATGAATTCTTGAAGAACTTGGTCTCCATTGGAAACATCTGTGGAATTCTAAACAAAGTAAAGGAAGAAGACAAGCACAAAGCAGTACCACCACCATTAAATAACAACTTTATGTCAAAAGTTGATAAAGAGAAAAGAAATGCATATCTACAACAATTCAAAGATGTTTTTCAAGACAAAGAAGAATTTGTGGATTTGTATAAGAATGTTGAGGTGAGTGAAGAAGGAGAATTTGTAGTGAAGAAATAAGTAAAAGAAGAAAAGTCAATTGGAGTTCAAGTCTCTGAAGATGACTTTGATTCAATTGATTTAAATAAAGATGACTCGAGTGATTTGAGTGATCAAATCACTGATGAGGAAATCAAAGATGCTGAAAGAGGAAGAAAATACAAGAAACCAGAATCTATTGACAAACTTCCAATGTATCCACCTGTCACATCAAGAATGAAGAAACAGAATGAAAGAATAAAGAGAGAGCATGTGTCCTTTGACATATGTGAAAAGAAGAAGGTAAATTACAATGTTGTAAGGCCTCCAAGCCAAGCAGTATTGGAAAAGATAAAGCAGAACAACAAGAAAAGAGCAAAAGAAAATGTGGATGCTGAGAACTTTATCCCTATTCATAATATTCTCTAATCATGAAGTTCTTGATATTGGAGAAGTGGAAACCATGGAAGAATATGAGAAGAGACAATCAAGACATAGAGAAGGTCAAGATGAAGAACCATTGAATATGCAAAAAATTGTATTTGTAAAGAGCAAGACTGAAAGACAAGACATCAAGATTGAGGAATTTGTTCCTTTCTCAATCAACTTTGATAGTCTAAAGAATCAGAAGACCATTGGAGTCAAAGGACCCAGACCAAGTGAAAGATTCAAGAAAGAAGAAGAACATGAGAAATACAAAGGAAAGGTTTGGTGTAAGAAGTGTGATGAGTATGGTCATCATACAGATTTTTGTAATGAAAGACTCAAATTCAAGCCTTTTCATGTCCCAGATGAAACAAAGTATGGACAAGACTTTGTTGTGTACAAGCAAAAGTATGATGAATACCTGGGAAAGGGAAAAGTTTGTGAAAAGAAATATTTGAAGAAGGAAAGCCAAAAGCCTTCAATGAAAGCCAAGAAACATGTGGCTAAGCATGCTCAAAGGAGTAAATCTCCTGTAAAGCATGAGAGAAATGTCAAACAGAACTCTCAACCCTTGTGAATCATCCCTAAAAAGGATACTCAATATGTCAAATCTGATAGTTCTCAAGGATCACCAAACAGTGAAAAGACAAGTATCAAAGGTGCATTTCCTAGAAGGAAACCAACTAAACTCACTGGTGATGAAAAGTTTCTAATGAAACATGGGTTTGAACCTGAAGGATTCCTTTGGAAACCTAAGGCTGAAACTAGGTTGAGACAGTTGTTGATGAAAGAGACTACTCTGAAAAGAAAGACTATGTGGTGAAGGAGTGTGACACTGCATCAGAAGACTGTCTAAGCTCAACCTCATCTGTTAAAACCCCAAAAGAGTGTGGTTATGAAACAGATAATTCAGACAATATAGAAGTCACTCATAAAGATCCTGAACCAACAACACTCACTTCCCAAGCTGCCTCTGAAACTGAATCTGATGAGCTGCAAGTTGATATAGCTTGCACTTCATCACTCAACTAATCAAACTCTTTCTTTTGTGCAGGAACAGTCCACTCCTTTGAATGACATATGGTATATGGATAGTGGTTGTTCTAGGCACATGACTTGTGACAAGAGATCACTTGTCAATTATGAAGAAAAGTTTGAAGGTCTTGTAGCATTTGGGAGTGATGAAAATGGTGGAATGATTGTTGGGAAAGGAATCTTAACAAATGGAAAAGTTTCTTTTGATAATGTGTTTCATGTTGAAGGTCTTCAGTATAATCTACTGAGTATATCACAAATGTGTGATAAGGGTTACAAAGTTAGTTTTGATGATTCCCACTGTTTCATCCTAAAACCTGAGTTTGTGACTCCACCTGAAATGATTATGTCATGGCACCAAGAAATGGCAACTTATATGAATTGAATATGAAAGAAGTTGTTTCTAGGGGAGGTGCATGTTTTGTGTCCAAAGCCACTGAAAATGAGTCAAAATTGTGGCATAGGAAACTTTGTCATGTGAACTTAAAGAACATGAATAGACTTGTCAAAGGTGAGCATGTAATAGGCTTACCTACAAGAGAGTTCAAATTGGAAGATCATTGTAGTTCATGCTAAAAAGGAAAACAACACAAATCTACTCATAAGCCAAAGCTCATCAACTCAATTGATCAAGTACTTGAATTACTTCACATGGATCTCTTTGGTCATGTGAGTGTGCCAAGTATAGGGAAGAAAAGATATTGTCTTGTGATCATTGATGACTATTCAAGATATACTTGGGTTTATTTCCTAAGTACCAAGGATGAGACTGCAGAGCTGATTAAGGGTTGTGTAACAATGATTGAGAACAAATTGAATAAGAATGTTAAAATGATAAGAAGTGACAATGGTACTGAGTTCAAAAATGGAGTTATGAAAGAATTTTGTGCAGAAAAGGGAATACTACAACAATTTTCAGCTCCTAGAACTCCTGAACAAAATGGTGTTGCAGAAAGTAGGAATAGAACTTTGATTGAAGCTGCAAGAACCATGTTAGCAGATGCTAATCTACCTGTTACTTTTTGAGCTGAAGCCATTAATACAGCCTGCTATGTTCAGAACAGGGTCCTTGTCAACAAAAGGCATAACAAGACACCATATGAAATATTCCACAACAGAAAGCCTTATATAAAGTTTTTCAAGCCCTTTGGATGCAAATGTTTTCTTCTGAACACAAGGGATTATTTGAACAAGTTTCAAACAAAGTCCCTAGATTGTTTCTTTGTTAGATATTCTACACATTCAAAAGCATACAGAGTATATGTAAAAGACCATTTGAGTGTTATAGAATCATCTGACATCATCTTTATTGAGAATCAATTCAATACAGTTGATGGCGCAGGATGATTGTTTGACCATATAAAGTTGATAAGGTCTTTCAAAATTTATCCTGAAGACTTTGATGACTCATTCTACAAGCTAGTGAAATTGAAGAGAAAAAGAAGAAACCATTGGACTTAGAAGAGTTGTGGAAAAATGTTGCTAGAAAAGAAAAGGAATATACTTTTGTGAAGAATTCTTCATGTGATATTGTTGAGCAAGTTCAAGAAAATAATCAAGAAAACAATCAAGCAATACAGAACAATCAACTTCAGAATGAGGGAATCACAAGTAACCTAGCAGATGAAGAAGAAGCTGCATCTACTGCAAGGTTTCAAGATCTGTTTCAAAGACTGAATTTAGAAAACAATGGTGCATCTAGTTCAGGACAAAATAATGAAGAAGCAACAGAATTTCATGATGCAGAAACTGATTTGATCATTGAAGAACCAGATCTCAATGAGTCAAATCTTGACACAGATGTGTCTGCAGATATGATTGTTCAAACTCCTTATGTAGAAAGGAATCATCCTTTTGAAAAAACATCATTGGAGATTTACATGAAAGAGTTACTAGAAGTCATTCTGAAATTGCAAACATCTGTCTTTACTCCTGCTTTCTATCCCAAATAGAGCCAAAGAACATTGCTTAAGCACTAAAAGACAATAGTTGGGTGGAAGCAATGCTGGAAGAATTGGCACAGTTCAAAGACCTACATGTGTGGGATCTTGTTGATAGGCCAATAGACAGATATGCAATAGGAACTAAATGGGTTTTTAGAAACAAAAGGGAAGAGAGGGGTTTGGTGATTAAGAATATAGCTAGGCTTGTGGCACTGGGATGCCTTCAAGAAGAAGGAATAGACTTTGAGGAAGTCTTTGCACCTGTTGCAATACTTGAAGCTATCAGGATCTTTCTTGCATATGCTGCCTCAAAGAACATTAAGGTGTTCCAGCTTGATGTTAAGTCTACATTCCTAAATGGAAAGATTGATGAAGAGGTGTATGTTGCTCAACCTCCAGGTTTTGATGATCGGTTGTATCCAAACAGGGTGTATAAGTTGAACAAAGCCCTACATGGACTGCATCAAGCTCCTAGAGCTTGGTATGATGAGCTATCAAATCATCTTCTTGAAATGGTTTTAAAAGAGGAGCCATTGACAAGACATTCTTCTACAAAAGAAAGGGATTAGATTTGCTTTTGTTACAAGTGTATGTGGATGACATTATCTTTGGATCTACAAATGAACAAATGTGCATGGAGTTTAAAGGGGTAATGAAGTCCAAATACACCATGAGCTCTATGGGAGAGATGAACTTCTTTCTTGGACTGCAAGTTCAACAAAAGGCTGAAGGGATCTTCATTTACCAGACCAAATATATGCAGGACATCTTGAACAAGTTCAATTGTCATGAGTACAAAACAGCTTCAATTCCAATGGACACCAAAGAAAAGATGATTGCTGATGAAAAGGGGGAGCCTGTAGTTGAACACGAATATAGAGCCAAAATTGGGTCCCTGATGTACCTTACTGCAACAAGACCAAATATCATGTTTGCTGTATGTGTGTGTGCAAGATTCCAATCCAATCCAAAAGTCTCCCATATGAATGATGTGAAGAGAATTTTTAGATACTTGAAGGGAAGACCAGACTTGGGAATTTGGTATCCAAAGAATGAATCTTTTGATCTGATTGCCTACACAGACAGTGATTATGATGGCTGTAACATGAGCATAAAGTCAACCTCAGGAGGATGTCAATTTTTTAGTGAAAGGTTAAGGTCATGGCAATACAAAAAGCAGACTACTGTCTCAATCTCCACTGCAGAAGCTGAATACAATGCTGCATCTGCATGCTCTGTGCACAAGTTCTATGGATTCAAAATCAGTTGCTAGACTATGGTTTGAATTTTCTGAACACCCCTATTCTTATTGACAATACTGCTGCATATTTTACTGTTAAGAATCCAGTTCAACATTCTAAAACTAAGCACATTGAAATCAGACATCACTTCATAAGAGATTGCAATGAAAAGGGTTTGATTGAAATGCAAAGAGTTGATACAAGTGACAATTTGGCTGACCTATTCACCAAACCACTTGATAGAACCAGGTTCAACTTTCTTCTGAAAGCCCTGGGAATGATCAACTCTGATGAGATCTGATTAAGGATGTGTGCCTAGTTGTGTACCTCTTTGTGCTAACTGATTATTCTGTTAGAGGTTACACATATTGAATGTTTAGTGAATATGCTTGATTATGTTGATTGATATGTTAATTGTTATGTGCGTTAACTGATTATGTGTGCAAAATTTGACATGATTGATTTGATTGATATGTTTGCATGTTTATCAGTTGATGTGCATTTGCGATGTTAGGATAAGTGTTATTGTTATAAATTACTTGGAAGTGTAAGCTTATCTGACATCACAGCTTAAATGCTTGAATATGTGCTTTATCTGATCTTTTGATGTTATTAAGATAGAATAGACCTTGAATGTTAGTACTATCTACTTATCTTGATATTATGTGTGATTAAGATTTGTTTATGTGTGACAACTGTTTTTGTCAAAATGAGTCTTATGTCAAAATTAAGTGATAAAATAAATTTTTCTAATGAATTTTGCATAAATACTTTATTTTGGTCAAAACATGAGTAAGTTAATTAATGGTGTTGAGATATGATAAGATTATTCGGTTCAAGCTTTAAAAGAAGCTTAAAAAAAGGATTTTTAAAGAAGAGACTCAAGTAGTTGTTTTTGCTGAAAATTATGTCATTTGCCCAGTTGGAAGGACATGCACTTGTGTACGTTTGGTCCTTAAAAATCTCAATAGATTCAAAGGATAGCCATTGACCTGAAAACTGAATGCATTTGGGGCAATAATGACTTGTTTCTTATTCCTTCACTTAAAACTATGTCAATAACTCTGACTTTGAAAGGACATATATTCACATGTATGTTTAGTCTTGTTGATCACTTGTAGTCAAACAGGATAGCCATTTACCTGCCAATGAAGAGATATTGGGGTGATTGAATATTAAACTGTGTTTAAATGGGAAATGATAGTACATTGACTACTTAGCCAATCATATGGATTTAATAGGCTAAAAGGACCTTAGTATAGTCATTAACATGTATGGTAGCTTTCCCATGATGATGTAAAATCTAAGGTGATATAAACATAATGAATATGCTAATCTTTACGTGGAGATACATAGTTGTCTTTGCATCTCTCAAGATAAATCTCTCCAAATGATAGGCAGAAAAGTGATTACCCAGTCATACACAAGCCTATTGTTATTTGTTCAACCAAAAATGAAGCATCTTTTAATATGACAAAGAACATGCTTTGAGAAAAGTTGAGAAAATATCAAAAACATGGGGAAGAATGAATAAATCAACCAAAAGTTGATAAGTGTTTTATATATTTTATCAAACAAGAGGGTTACAACTAAGAAATACAAAGATGTTAACAGAATCTGTCTCATATTGAATGAAAGGCCTGTTATTTAACAGTAAGTCCAACGTTCAACCTCTATATATGTTTGAAAAATAAAAAAATACAAAAAGATCCAATAAGTTCTGTCATTCAAAAACAATTTTTGACCAAATACAGGAGGTTGAAGTCAAATTGGGGTGATCTGGGGAAAGCCAAATAAGCTTTGAGAAGAGATATGAGGCATCATAGCACAGTGTTAACCATTAATGAATTATGCTACTAAATGAACCTTAATCATATCACCAAAGAAATAAAATTCATGCTAAGTTTATACCTGCTGTTAACCTATCTATGTTGTAATAATAATGCTAAGAATGAAGTATTGAGAAAGCTACTTAGTTAATATGATCCTATTCTTGAGATCTTTTAAGAAAATAGATGAAACTGTTTTGAAGAGAAATATAACTGAAATTTGATCTCTAAATGCACCATTTGCTCTTAAACTATGATCTTTAATGAAAAATATATTTTGACAAAGTGGTTTACGTCAAAAAGTGCTGCATTTTTCCTTTAATAGGTTAAATATGTAAGTTCGAGTAAGGTTTGATGTTTTTAACCTTTCCGGGCACAAAACAGTTGAATACGTTTGAGTATGTATTTTCGGGTAAGGTTTGATGCTTTATGACCTTTACGGGTAAGCTTAGTCATTTTTAGCTAAGTTTATGATTTTCGGGCATGCTTTGAAGTGTTTACACTTTCCGGGTAGAGTACACTATACTACTAATTTCCCGAGCAAGCTTGAAGTCTTGAAATGATTATGTGTTGTAGCTAGCTTTTAACAAGAAAATCGTGTTTCGGGCAAGCTTTGCATTTTATATGCTGATTGTTATACGTACCTAGCAAACTTTGTGAACTTAGTTTAGTACACCAAGTAAGCTTTGTGATTTGTGTGAATATGTTTTCAGGTAAGGTTTGTTAAACTTTCCGGGCACACTTAGATACTTTTATTTAAGTTTGTCATTTTCGGGTATGGTGATATGTCGAAGTCTCTCGGGTAGACTAAGCTGTTTAGTTTAGTTCTCAGACATACCTGATGGTTGAATATGTGTATCCTAGTAAGCTTAGTGCTAACATAGGATTTTCGGGCAAGCTTTTTTAAATTTTAGACAATAGCAAATTTAAATGTTTATATGTTTAATTTCATTCCTAGCATGCTCTGTGATATTTGTGTGTATGATTTCTTTGAGATTACAAGTGTTTCCAGGAATACCTTGTTTATCGGACACACTTTATATTTCGGGTACACTTTTGTTCCCTCAATATACTTGGTAATTTCAAAACTTGACTTTCCAAGTACACTGTCTGCTAGAAGTCCTTTTTCAGCCACACTTTGTACTCTAGGAAGGTTATTCGGGTATACTTTGCATAAGAAGGTGTTCGGGCACACTATAAATCATGATGGTTGCTCGGGCACACTGTGCAACCATGTATGCTTGATTGAATGTGTTTCTTATTCTGATAGGGTTTATGCTAGATTGAGTCATTTAATTTAGATTCAAGAAATTTATAAGGGTGTCTTAATTGATTCCTAGAAAGGATGTTTATTTGATATTGTATACTTGATTATTTGTCTTGTGATTAAGTTCTCAAGAAATCTGATATTTCGGGTAAGCTTTCTTCATAGTGTCTTGACTTTTAATTACCTAGCTTGACCAAGCAATGTTTGTGATTGAAAGGGATCGGGCAAACTTTGAAAATTTAAATGAAAATGTTATCAAAGCAAGGTTTGATATTTTATCGGGTAAGCTTTGTGTGAGTGGAAGTATACCGAGTAGACTTTGCAAAGATTTACTTTTCCGAGTAAGGTCTGCTAAACCTAAATGATAAAAAGTAATATGTTTTATAAATGTTTTTAAAATACCAAGTGGATAATGTTACTGTTTGACAGCTAATAACTCATTAAACGATAAAAATCATTTAAAACCCACCTTCAAAAGGTATATAAGAGGGAGTTAGGTATAATTTTTCAACATTACTTTTCCCTCTCTCTCCTTCCACTGCAACTGCTTTAAACCGAATTATCACATTCATTTCTAATCCAAACCCTAACTTGAATCAGCCCTCTAATTCCGACTCGGTAAGCAATAATAATGTGTTTTCCGATCACGATTAGACTATAATGGGCTATAATTATGTGTTTTATTACTAATACTCTATTTATGTGTTTAGGTTATAAACTTGTCAAAGAAAAGGTTCTTGATGATTTTTCTCTCTTTCTTCTTCATCTTTATAACTTGAAATTACTTAAAGTACTGAACTTTATGACTAGTTTCACTTTAATATGTTTGATTGTGGTGTTCAGATATGGCAGAAGAAGAACAACCCAAATACTTCTTTGAGAAGAAACACAACATGTGTGCACTGTTACAAGTCACACCTGATAACGAGCCGGTGGCGAGAATGATTACATGGATGGCTCGATCGAATGTCAGTTTTGATTTTACTGAATGCCCAATCATCCACAGAAATCATTAACTAGATTTCTGGAGATCTAGAAGACTTGTGGATGATATAGATTGTCGGAGAATCGAAGCAACTGTTTCAAGACATGAGATACATTTGACAGAAAGAATGATTAGAAGATGCTTGCAGCTAAATGATGATGACCATAACCCAATAAACTTCAATACAGCTCACCTGATGAAGATTTTTGAAGAGACGATGGGTTATCAGGGAACTTTACATGATGGACAGTTTCAAAAGGGGATGTTTCCTATGCTGTATAGATTCCTTATTCATCATGTGATATTGGGGTTTGCTCCACGAAAAGGATCATGGAATCTGATGAGTCATGATTTAGCAAATGCCACTGTGGGGATTATATGATTTGCCATTTAACTTTTCAAAGATGATCTTTGAAGGATTAGTATCAAATTTGAAGAAAGCAGAGGTGGATAGATTTCTGCAGTACCCAAGATTCCTACAAATAATCTTTAACCATGAATTACAAGATCTACCCACTATTGACATTACACACCTACTGCAGAATGCTGATACATACAGAAGAATTAGAAATCCAGGTGTTGCCAATAAATTTGACTCAAACATTCCGTTTGAGATCTTGCCATGGTAGTTGGACCATGACTTGGATGTGATGCCGGTGCCTGAGTTGAGCTCAGAGGAGGAAGGAGGGGAATAAGATGATAATGATGATGATATAGATGATGGAGATGATAATGATGATGATGGATATGAAAGAGGGGCTGGAGTAGCCATGATTGTTGGTGCATCTGATCAAGGGGAGCAACCTGAGGAACCAGAACAACCTATTCCAACACCACCACAATTACCATTACCCTTTGACTAACCCATTATACCATCACCACCACAAACTCCACCACATCAAACCACTCATTCCCCACCCCAAACCTTAACAATGAGCCAACCTGAAACAACAACTGTTATATCCCCAACACCACAAACACCACCAACATCTAGCCCAATTCATTCTGAGCCATTCATTCCAAGCCCACCTCATACACAATCACCACCACAATCCATTTTCCAAACTCAAACCACAACCCAAGAACCACCAGAATATGAACCATTCACTACATCACCACCTACAACACCACCCACTGACACAGATTTATTCCAAAGAAACTTGAACTATTGAAAGAGAATACTGAATTGAAAAGGAGGAATGAGGAGGTCACCATGGAGAATGTCATGTTGATTGATAAGTTGGCTCGAGCTGAAATGAGAATTAAAGCCCTGAAGCTGGAGGTTGAGAAGACCTCAGCTGCCCCAAAACAGGGGGAGATTGAAAAGGTGCCAACTGATTCTATGGTAAATGTTGAGAATGTAGATGGTTTGAAATTAATTTTGAATGCATATGATTATGGAGAGGAGGATAGTGAGGAGAGGAGAGTTGAGGATGTTGAGTATGAAGGTGATAAATCAGATATAGGAGAACAAGATTATGATTATAATGATGAAATAATGAATGTTGAATGGATTGAAGAGAATGTTGAGACAGAGGATGGAGTTGAAAAGAAAAATGTTGAAGAGAATGTAGCTACCACTGATGTGGCTACTGATGTCTTGACAGACGTGGCTACTGATAATTTGACTGACATTCAAACTGATGTAATGAATGAAGAAGATGCTGCTATTGAGGAGTTGATACTCACTGAATCAGAAGCTGAACAAACAGAAACCTCCAAGACTGTAGAGTATGATTAAGAGATGGAAAGACTGGATAGAGATTTTGATGAAGTTGAGCCTGAAACTGAAGAAGAGATCCACAGAAGATTGAGTAAGGGAAAGGCTAAAGTAACTGAAAAAGAGCCTGTTAAGGTATATCCAGTGAAAGATATCTTGTTTAAAGATGATGCTATTGCTGTTGCTGCTGCTTCCTTGAAAGAACATGAAAACATAATGAGAGAAACAAGGGAAAGGGATATAGTGGCCCAAACCTTGACTCCAGAGGAACTGGCAGAGCAGGATGCCTTGATCAACCAAGCCAATTTTGCCAAAGTAATTAATGAAGAAGTGGCTGATCAAGATGTAATTGAGGCTTTGATTAAGTTGAAAAGAGTTGAGGAAGCAGACAACTCTTTGGCTATGGTGGTTAGCATGTTTCAACCACAAAGTCAACCTGAAAAAGAATCCCAACAGGAACCTAAAAAGAATCCTGAAAAAGAAAATGAAGAATCAATTGAAGAAATGTTAGCTAAAGCCTCAAGAATACATGAAAATGTGGAAAGATTTGAAAAGACATATTTCAGAAAGAGGAAAGCTACTGATCAAGGCATGAGAGAGGATCAGAAAACAAAAAAAGGTAAATGGGATGAAAAGAATAAATGCTATATAGAAACTCTTGATGATGATGATGATGCTAGCCCAATCAGGGCAATTCCATTGGAAACACTGCAACCAGGAGAAAAGGTGCATGGTGTTCCAGATGTGCCTGTTAGAAGTGAATTAAATCCAGATCATCCACCCTCTGATGAACCGAAAATAGATGCTGTAAATGAATCAACTGAAGAGGAGGATGAGTCTGATGAATCTGATGATGATGACAATGATGATCAAGGTAAAAGTGCTGAAGCTGCCAATGTTGAGTCCCCACATGTGACAATGACTGATGAACAAAGGGATAGCATTGAGTAGAGTTTGTTGAATGCCAAACTGAACAATCCTTTGATTATGAAGTTGAAGGCACTTGGTGTGAAATTTGAGTGTGTAGCTCATATGAATGATGATGAATTGAATAAAAGACTTGAAGAAGAAAATGACAAGATCAGAAGAGCTATGCAACAGAAGAACAGAAATGATCAGAAATACAGAGAATATTTGAGAAGGCATGGCTGTTCAGAAAAAATCTAACACACTTCAAGACCTTTACAACAGTGAAAGAGCAAAGGTGATAGAAAAGTGTGTAAAGGAGAATGGGAAGATTGAAAAGATGGAAACTTTGGAAAAGAAGTTTGGAGGTAAGTGTGGATACCTGCTGGAGAAAGGGTTGAAGCCCAATATTGTAGAAAATTTGACAAGAGACTCAGTGGTAGACCAGTACAATAAACTCAAGAGAAAAGAAAAGTTGAAGAGATTACCGCCAAAGATCTCCACTAAATAGTCTGAAGCAACTGATGAACCTCAAACAAAGAAAAGAAGAATTCAAACTTTGAGGGAAAAATTGAAAGAACATATCAGACCGGTTGAAACACCTACCCCACAAGAAGTCAAACCTGAACCTGAAGATGAACCAATTGTTCCCTAGGAGAATAAAGAAATGATCAATATTCTGAGGGGCATAAGGATTAATCAAAGGGGAATGGATGAAGCCACTTTCAATGCCTTGGAAAAGAAAGACTTGAAAGATCTTTTCTATATCCAAAAGGTTGATTGGGAGAAAGCTCTAAGGGAAGGTGATAACCCCAGAAGCTTTGTTGATGGAAGATTTATACCTGCAAGACTATCAAACTATCCTGGGTTGGCAAAAATGATGAAAACTCTTAATGAACAAGCAGGACACAATCTTATGGATCTTGCCAACATTCCACCTGAGATGGTAGAAGCAATCTACATCAACACCTCCAACTTGAAGCCTGGAAAACCCAAAAAGTCTATTCCATTCAGGCCTCCAATTTCAAGAAGACATTCATAAGGTGGGAGAGGTGAATCTAGTAGGTATGTACCACAAAGAACAATAAGACCACAATCAGATGTGGATCTTCCAAGAGAACTTTACTATCATTCTGTATCTGAATGTTTGAGAGTGATTATGGAAAGCAGAAAATTGAGAGACATAGTTGTGAGAGGTGACTTTTATGAGTACACTCAAGAACAACTGGAAAAAATGGCCACACTCAACCTGCATGATTATCGAAGTAGAAACAAGATGGCAGGAAGGAAAATGAATGATCTCTCAAAATTTCTGAAGGATGAAGCTGACAAGGGATTCCATTTCTTAAAAGAAAAGAGAAGTTGGAGAATGATTCAACTTCACAGATCAAGAAGGTCAGAGAAGTTAAAGAAAATGGACAGGGCTGAACTGTACTACCAAATGAATGTCAGAGACAGAAATCCTTTGTCAAACATGAACACATGCATAAGCCTTGAAAGAAGAATGACATGCCCTAACTACATAGTTCAAAGAAATGGCATTATAACTGAAGTTGAATACAAAAAAAATGTTGGCCATTACTTGCTGAGAAACTCTGATGGAAAAGTACTGGGGATAATCAAGAAGGATGAAGACTTAACTTACTTGCATGATGAAGATCAGATGGATATAAGGGATTTGTTCATACCAGAAAGTCATACTCACTACCAAATCCTTGATATCTTAAGGCTGAGAACTGCATCAGTGATAGTAAACAAAAGACAAGCCGCCCACAATGCAAGGAAGAGACAAGATTCATAGATTAGGCTTTGTTATGTAATGTCTTCGGACAGAATTTTAATTGTGTAAATTGTTTATGTTATGAATATGTATTTTGATTTTGATTTGATGTGTATTTTGACTAAGTGTAAGTAACCATAGAGTGTTTTGGGTCAGCTGAGGTGTTCCAATCTAGGGGGAGATTGTTGTGTCAAACAATTGACCTTAGGGAGAGATTGTTGAGTCAAAGATTTGTTGTAAGAGACATATGGAAGATTGGAATCTTCTCAACCTCCTCATAATTCGCTAAGTATGGATCCGGGCACACCTTAGACCTCCGAGCAAGCTTTTACTTAGCCGGGTATGATACTCTGTCTATCGGGCAAGGTTATCTTCAAGAAGTCTTCTTTAGTGGATATCAGAGCAGGGTTTGCAAACTAGTGCATTGCCGGGCAAGGTTCACTAGTTTATGCAGATCCGGGCAAGGTTCACTTTATCAAGCAAGTCCGTTCTTTAGAGCCAAGTAAAGTTCACTCCCGAGTAAGATTTTGGCTAATCAAGCTCATGAAGCCAAGTGATTGGAAGACCGGGCAAGGTATTTATTAATAATTGTGGTCCAAGTAGGCTTGATGTTTTAATGGAATATTTCTAAGCAGCATCGGGCAAAGTTCAACTCAAGCAAGGAACAGTGCTGCCGAGTACACTTTGCTAAATAAGTTATTTTCTAGCAAAGAGTTGAATGGACCATCGAAGAACAAGGTTGCTTGTAAGGGTTTGTCGGGCAAAGTCTGGCAAAGTCAAGAAGGTTGAAGTCTACCCGGTGAGTATTTTACTTGGTAAAATACTCTTCAAGAAATGTCTACCCGGAAACTGATCCCCGGCACACTTCTATGTTACCAAGTGCTGAAGGATGGTAGATCACACAGCCTACTCGGAAAATGAAGATTGTTTCAAAGCCTACCCAGAAGACTTGTTTTACACTTAGAATAATTCTGAATATGTTTTAGCATTTAGGGTTTCAAGAAGGAATGACAGCTGTAAAGGAGGTGTCAGGCATATAAAAAGAATAATTTAGGGCACGCCTCCTAAGGCAGACAGACTCATTAATTCAGAGAGAATATTTTTGAGTGTGACGGCTGTCTTAGAATTCTACGAACATAACTTTCCTCCAAGAAACCCTAAATCGATTACCCTTTGTATGATGAACATTATATAAATGGAAATCTTTTGAGTGAATCTTGTGTGTGATAGTTACCTTTGATTACTGTTTAGCAACCACATCGTTTGTTATTGATTCTGCCTTTAACAAACGGTAATCTTTCTAAATATAGCAACCCGTCATTAACTCCTTTGTCGACATATCTATTTGTGTGAATTATGGCATGATTTGAGTAAGATCCAGCTGAAATCGGGGACCTGACATATGAAGGCATGTAAGTCCGTATGACATGTAAGTCCATGGTTCAAACTTTAAACTGTTTGAAAGTAAATTTTGCAAAAAGTCTAAACAAGCTCAAAAATGTTGTGATCAATCATTAGGGGTCAGAGTCAATTCGGGGTGATACTGATGAACACAAACTTTGTCTGAGGTATGTTGGAGTTTGTAACATGTCGGATTAACAGGGGACCACATAAGTATTGTGCCTAATTCATACCTTAACATATCACAGTGAAATCAAAATATTTGTTAAGTTTAAAGTGGATCAACATATCTACAATCGACTTTGGGTTATTGGCATAATAATATCCAAATAAAAGTGTGATCCAGGATGTTATAGACAATGTGATTCCATGTCGAGATCTTTCTCACCAAAAATATGTATCACTCAAGTTATGTAAATTAATTAATTAGTAAAAATAATATAATATTAATTTCATTTTTACTTCAAATTTTAATTTAATTTAATTTTTAAGTTTTTCTTTTATTTTCATCTACATAAAGATCTTGTATTATTTTTAATTTTATTTTTATTTTTTATTTTTATATATTTATCTCTTTTAATTTTTTGTTTTTAATTTTATTTTTGCTTTGTTTTAATTTTTGTTTTTTTGTTGTATTCTTTTATTTTTATATATTTATTTATTTTAAATATTTTATGTTTAAACTTTATTTTATCTTTATTTTCTTTTAAATGAAATTTATTTTAAACTTTATTTTATTTTAACTTTGTGTCTAGTTAAATGGGCTAATGTTTTACAAGGTCCTTTATGAAACGTTTGTTAAGTATTGACTCGACAAAAATATATCTTGTACATATTTAGAGTGCTTGGATTTGGTGGGTAAATATTTTGAAGGTTTAAATTTATAAACATTTTTAGAGTTCAGGGGTTGAAAGTGTAAAACCGTTTATAACTTGAGATGTTTTGACCTTATGGCGAGATAGGCTGACCCTATAAATAGGTCAAACCAAAATATCCTTTACTTCATTTACTCAAAACCTAGTCCCAAACTTTTTCTCTCACTACCTTTTTCTCTCAAACCTCACCACCGCCTTCAAACTTTATCAAGATCTGTGCCAAGATCTTAATCCAACATGAAATCTGCTTCAATACCACACCTAATCATCAACAAATATGGATCTATTTCCTGTGGTAAAGCCTTTGATTCATGTTATTGTTTTCTGGACTCATGAAAAAATTTTCTTTTAAATGTAATTTATTTTAAACTTTATTTTATTTAACTTTGGGTATAGTTAAACGGGTTAATGTTTTACAACAAGGTCCTTTATGAAACGTTTGTTAAGTATTGACTAGACAAAAAGATATCTTATATATATTTAGAGTGTTTGGATTCGTTTGGTAAATATTTTACGGGTTTAAATTTATAAACATTTTTAGAGTTCGGGGGTTGAGAGTGAAAAACCGTTTATAACTCGAGATGTTTTGACCCTATCGCGAGAGAGGTTGTCCCTATAAATAGGTCAAACCAAAATATCCTTTACATCATTTACTCAAAACCTAATCCTAAACTTTCTCTCTCTACCTTTTTCTCTCAAACCTCACCACTGCCTTCAAACTTCTTCAAGATTTGCACCAAGATCTTAATCCAACACGAAATCTGCTTCAATACCACACTTAATCATCAATAAATATGGATCTATCATCGTGGTAAAGCCTTTGATTCATGTTATTGTTTTCTGGACTCATGAAAAATTTTCTTTTAAGTGAAATTTATTTTAAACTTTATTTTATTTTAACTTTGTGTCTAGTTAACTGGGTTAATGTTTTATAGCAAGGTCCTTTATGAAATGTTTGTTAAGTATTGACTAGACAAAAATATCTTGTATATATTTAGAGTGTTTGGATTCGCTGGGTAAATATTTTGCGGGTTTAAATTTATTAACATTTTTAGAGTTCGGGGGTTCAGAGTGTAAAACCGTTTATAACTCGAGATGTTTTGACCCTATCGCGAGATAAGCTGACCCTATAAATAGGTCAAACCAAAATATCCTTTAGTTCATTTACTCAAATCCTAATCCTACACTTTTTCTCTCTCTACCTTTTTCTCTCAAACCTCACCACCGCCTTCAAACTTTTTCAAGATCTGCGCCAAGATCTTGATCCAACACGAAATCTTCTTCAATACCACACTTAATCATAAACGAATATGGATCTATTTCCTGTGGTAAAGCCTTTGATTCATGTTATTGGTTTCTGGACTCATGAAAAATTTTCTTTTAAATGAAATTTATTTTGAACTTTATTTTAATTTAACTTTGTGTCTAGTTAAATGGGTTAATGTTTTACAACAAGGTCCTTTATGAAACGTTTGTTAAGTATTGTATCGACAAAAATATATCTTGTATATATTTTTAGTGTTTGGATTCGGTGGGTAAATATTTTGTGGGTTTAAATTTGTACATATTTTCAGAGTTTGGGGGTTGAGAGTGAAAAAAGGTTTATGAATAGAGATGTTTTGCCCCTATCGTGAGATAGGCTGGACCCTATAAATAGGTCAAACCAAAATATCCTTTAATTGATTTACTCAAAACCTTATCCTAAACTTTTTCTCTATCTACCTTTTTCTCTCAAACCTCACCACCGCCTTCAAACTTTATCAAGATCTGCATCAAGATCTTAATCCAAACACAAAATCTACTTCAATACCACACTTAATCATCAACAAATACAGATCTATTTCCCGTGCTAAAGCCTTTGATTCATGTTATTGTTTTCTGGACTCATGAACAGTTCCCTTCGGAACTGTTCATGTGTGATTCTATATCTTTATGTTGATCTTTGCTAGATTTGTTGCTATTATCTTACTCTCGATTCGTTAGGAGTGTTTGTGTTGATTTTGTTGAGTTTTCATTAAGGTTTGTATAGATTTTGAATTTTTATGGATTTTCGGTATTATTTGGGGTTAATATGTTGGAATCGATCTACCCAAGACACATATTAGAGTTGATGTGGCTAGTACGTATTGATCCAAGTCGTGTCATACCCAATAACAAGCTAGACAAACTCCACGATATTTATTATTAGATATGATCTAGTTAATAAATATCAACACTTATATTATTTGGAAATTGGTTTTCTAAATATTTGCATTTGTGTGTTAAATAAATTATATGGATAATTTATATTTTGAGAGATGTTATTTAAATTGGTTAAATAACATATTACATGTTACTTATGATATGTTTTATAACTTAAATATCATAAGTAAATAACTGTAAGTAATTCATCCCTCTTCTCTCTCCTCCTTTTACTTCCTTCAAGACATGCATGTGATAGGATTGGAGGATCATAATTCTTGAACTAATCATTCCACACTTTCTCTCACACACACATCTTTCTCTTTTCTCCCTTTGAGGCCGAGAACAAGAAGAAGAAAACGAACAAAGGTTGTTCTTGCATCAAGTGTTAGGACCCTAGCAACCAAGGTGTTTGTTGGAGCTCGTTGGGTATACAAGCTTGAGGTTTCCTCCATTGGAAGCTAGTCGTTCATATCTTTCATCCTCTTTATCTTTTGGACTTGAAGGTATGATTCATGCAACACCCTATGGTTGTTTTGACAGCATGTATTTCGTATATGGATCCGGGCATTGGGTTTTATTTAAAACGGGTTTTATATGTATTGGTAAACAAGATTTAAAACTAATTATTTCCGCTACGTTTTTCTATAAAATGGGTTATATGGACTTTGATAATCTTGTTAAAACCCTACAATGGCATCAAGAGCCGCTTATCTCATAGATCTAAAATTTTCGGGTTTTATGGTGTGGTTCACCATATGGCCGAAAGTTTTTTTGGGTTTTTGGTTACCCCTTGGTTCCTCAAGATTATACTTTATATGCATGTGATAATCTTGAAGAATTAAGTCATATGGATGATTAATTATTGTGTTTGGACATAACCCGAAACTTTCGGTTTTGTTCCTCTTGGCCGAAAGTTTTATGGGTAAGAGAGGAACCATTTTGGTCTTCTAAGACCTTGCATATTTGGATGTTCATAACCTAGCCATGACCTTTGGATGTGTGTTTGTGTTGTGATTTATTCGGTTTATTCAATTTGGTTGTAATATTCATTTATTTGGGTTTGTAATCTATTTATTCATTCAAGTAGATTAGTTGTGTTTCTTTTACTAGAGAAAAATGTATTAGGATATTTTTTTTTGTAAAAGAAGAAATAACAAAGTTACGGTTTCGGTTTTGGGCCTTAATGGACTTCATAGTCCAAGATGGGATTTTAGCCGAAAGTCCAAAGCCCAAACTTGGAGGCCCAAGATAGCTAGGAGCTGAAGTTGGAGCCCATATGGAAGCCCAAATAAAGTGGAAGAGTCACAACACAAGGTGGACACTTTAAGCATATGGATGCGGGATCAAGTGGGAGTTCACCGGCACATGCCTTGTGTCATTCTCGTCCCTTAGGAGAGACCTTTTGGCACACTTGTTTCGGTCAACAAGTCTTGTCATTCTAGGTGGTTATGGTTATGGACATGTGCTTTTATTTTATGCTTGTATGGTTTTAATTTTATTGTTTTATCATGTTTGGATGTTAACAATTAAAATCGACAACTAGCATAAAAATGATTCCTTTGAAATTGTTAAGTGATAAAATTGGTTTTATTAACTATTAATGATTTCATAATAAAATGGGTTTTATTAAAAGGATATTGAAAATTTGTTTTCAAAGGTACCATACATTTGAATGCATGCAAATGGAAGGTACATTAAATAGTTTTCCAATCTAGAATTTTGAAAACTAAAATCCCTTTTAAAACAAGTTGAACACCATCCTTTTATACGACACTTAAGTCACTTGTAGACTTGAATCGTGGAATAGGGTCACCTAACCACCATTAAGAAAACTTGTGATCTTGAGGTGGTTTTACAATACTTTTGGGATGAGGGTCACCTAATGTAACGATTCCGACGAAACCAGGGATACCCTAACCGGTAGACGATAGTTACGTCATATTTAATGTCGGGTACATGAGTTACCATGGTAATTATACGAGAATACATGGTTCATTGTATTGATTGCACGTGAATATATAATTCACCGCATTGAATATGCAATTAATCGATCGATAATTATTGAAACCGAACGAATCGAGAGTTCAATTATAGACGATATCTATAATATTTAGTGATGTTACGAAGCATTAATGCTTCGGGATAAGTAAAGTACGGCACAGAAAAAGAATTTAATGGTACGTCGGTACATTAAACGAAACCTTTAATACCAAACCGAGCAAGAGATGATCGATCAAGCCGAAAAAGATGCGCGATAATTAATGATATGATGTTTTAAGTTAATAAATGTCATGGTTTAAGTTTTTGAAGTTTTTAAATCGGTTTTATATAAATTTCATTTTTAAGCCGAAAAACGACCGTTTTAGCCTCGTTTTAAGCCGAATTAAACATTTAACTGAAAAACGAACTGAACCAGATTATCCAAAACATTATCCGGATTGCGGATATCCAAACATGTGGCCTAAAATGGAGAGGTGGGTCCCACCCCACCCCCCACATAGTCCGATCGGACCACCACCCCTCAAACCACACTTCATTTCTTTTTTTTTGCACAAACACTCCCAAGTTCATCAATCCTCTCCAAAGTATGATTCAAAAACCGAGAGTTCTAGTAAGAAAAATGAGGTAATGATCGAGTTATGCACGTGTTCATCTTCGTTTCTTGAGTTTGTTTGCAAGAAAATGAGGTTTCAATGATGAAAATCGATTCTTGCATGATCAAGTGATGTATACGGGTTATACAAGGGATCTTGGTCCAAGAAAGGAGTTAAACGAATCAAAAACGAATTTTTACTGTTAAATCTTTGTTTTTGGAATCATAACCGAAACCATGAAAGAAATGGCTTGATCTTGAGTGTAACTTGCTTGGTATTGTGTTATGTTGTTTGTAGGCTCTGTGTTTAGTGGTAGATAAGGCGGAAAGACGAGTTTGTAGCTTGTAGTGGCGGAAAACGAAAGGTATATTCGGTTTATGTTCGGTGTATGTGTTTTGGGATAGATTGTTGATGGTTTAGAGTTAGGTCATGAAATTTTACAGGGATGTTCTACACATGAAAATAAGAGTTCTGTGAATGTTTGGTAATTTTTGGACAAAGGATGAATATTTAGTGAATTTAATGCTCGGTTTTGGCAAAAAATGGTGAAAAATAGTTAAATATCATGAAAAATTTTGGAAAATTGCGGATAAGCTTTATATATCATGTATAAGTCACACACAAAATTTTAGGTCCGTTGGAGAAGTCTAAGTAGGCTTTTCGGTTAAACGAGTTCTAGGGTTTTCTAGCTCGGTTTTAGTGAAAATGGCATGTAAAAGAAGATTTTGGTTCTAGAAAAATTACAGGGGACCATGTGGATGGCATGGGACATCCAGGAGAAATTTGGGATTTTTCTAAGATCGTTTGGTATTTACGACATATTTAGTGTTTAAATGGTGTTTAAAAAGAGATAAATAAATTTTAAATATAAAAATTAATTCTGGAAATAGTTTTATAAAATTCCCCACTGTTAAAAAGTGGTTTGTGCAAAATTTCAAGATCCGAGATTAAACGGGTAATTATTTGTGCTAATTATCAAACTTTTAAAGTCTAAAACGCATAAACCGGTAAAGTTCGTCTAAACGAACTGACTGGTGTATAAAAACCCTAAAAATGAACTATTTTCATATAATAGAATTAAACAAGTGAAAATGAATCATCCGAAAGTAATTCGGATGATTTGGGTATTTTTAACCGATTTAACAGTTTCCGGTACGCCAAAGATGGAAACGGGTCCCGCGGCCAATCGGGGCGTCTAAACCGAGCTCAAATTTCACAACTTAAACTAAATTATCAGTCAACCACTATTTTCGGGTCGTGTGTGACCAAACTCATTTTTGAAACATAAAAAACGGGTAACCGTGCTAGGCACACAAAACGAGGAAAACAAGCTTATAGAAAATTTGATTGTTGAACTCTAAACGACATCACAATCTGAGTCCGGAGAAGTGTTTCTGGGTTTACCTTGCCCCCAGAACGGGTACAGTGCTGGGTTAACAGTGTCCCCAGATGTACCGGTTAACTTGGTTAAAGTTATATTAATAATGAGTGTATAGTAACGATCGTAGGGATCATATTACAGATTGGACGTGTTAACTGATAATGATTGTTGTTACCTGCTTGCATGGATTTGCGTGGATTTATGTATTTTTTATTGTACGGGAATCGTACGGAAATGTACTAAGATGGTAATTGTCTGAGTTGCTAACATTCTAAGGCCCCGGAACACGAGTGATTAACTGAAAGCCGGTAAAGTGTGGATAGTACTATTGGTCTGACAAACCCAACTGGTCCGGCATGGATTTGCTGATGTTTCCCAGCCAGTTGTTATAAAGATTTAGGATGTCTTTAAAAGATACCTAAAATATAACCTGTAGCTAAAGTATTATAGGATCTGAATATCAACTAATAATTTATAGTGACGAGATCTGGATGAACTTGGATGGACAAGTGAGTTATTATGGTCCGGAACATAATAACAGACTTGTCCGCACGAGGGAGTTCAGGGGAAGTCACGGGGAACATTAATAGGTAAAAATGGCAACATATGTGTAAAGTATATAATATTATTTATGCGTGCTAATGTGTATATATATGTATGTACATATCTTGTGGGTACATGTATTGAGAAATAGGACCCGGATAAGGAACCGGGGGATGAAATAATAAAAGTACCGAGGATGCTGAAATTTCTAGAGCATCGGTTGATGATAAGTCTGACTTATCGGGCCATAGTTATGATAGTACCAAGTTAGATCTCCCGTTTGATATTAACCAGAAATATCTAGTAACCGTCACTCCCAACCAAAATTGACAAATCCCTTACCCTATCAACACCGGTATCGTATATTCTAATAACCCCCTATGATCACCAGAACCGCCGACCCTCACGTACGGACGGACCTGTACGTGAACCCATTCTTATTCCGTTAAAAAAAAAAATTGATAATAAATGAGCAGATAAAAATAATATATAGAAATATATATATGTATTTCTCACTCTCAAATATATGAGTCATACCACCTCCAGATCGGGAATTACCGATTTTAGCGAACCTAGAACGCCGGAGGACATTGACTGAGCAAGCGATAGAGTTTCCCATAATAGTAATTAATAATATTTGAAGGCAACCCATGTTGTGCGATTACCTTGAACCTTGCAACTCCCTATGTTATCCTTACATCCGTTAGATGCCTATACCCATGTATACTCGAATAGAATGATTACCCATACACAAAGAGGTGTTGGAATCATTACAGCATAGTTGGTTATTCGTTCGTAGGTGGTATACCGTGTATGCCGGATATACGAATAGACACGGATATTATAACTCTGTGGTACGTAATCGTTTGGTGCTCACGGTGAGCATGTATCAGTTATGCTGACATGCAGAAGGATATTGAAATCAAGTATATTAAACATTAATCTTTGTTGAGAAAGATCTATATGTCAGTTGGTGACAAGGGTTATGAAATATATTTAAACGTTAACCAACGTCAGGTTAAGTCCATATGTTATTATATTTGTGGGACATATATACTAGATACTGGTATGTGTAATATGTATGATAATATTTGGTGTGTATGTGTACCTGCTGTTATGATTGAGCTGGTAACGAGTTATAAGGTGAGATTAGTATTGATTACTGCGTACGGGATGAGTACGGCAGAAGGACATAAAAAGAGTAACTCCAATGATGGAGATTGATATGATTCAGTTGATTGCTCAAAAATAGCAGATGATGATACCGAATGTAGTATCACAGGTCACTGCTAGTGTTGATGCAAATGTGATCGCAGAATTATAGATCGAGCAATCACACGATTATGAATATTTCAATTCTTAGTGTTATTACTAAGAGTGATATTGTCCCACCGGATACTATTGTGACTACAAGTATTAGTTATAAACTAAACATGAATAGTAGTCGTAATGAATTAGATCCGGTATGAAGGATATGTTTGTTGTTTGTGGTAAGGAAATTATTAATAGTGTACTGATGGTAAAGGGAGGAATAGATTAGCGAGTGGATAGAAAGATCGAAACGGTTAAGGATGTTGGTAAGAGTCTAGAACATTGTGTAGTGAAATATGCTACAGATATGTTGGTAGATTATGTTGTATCGTGGATGGAACACGATGGTACAAAATTATAGTTAGAAAATTTTTGCTCAGATGATATGGTCAGGATTTAAAATTCTTGTGCTAGAGCACTTTTATTCGAATAATTAAGTTCAGAGACTGGAAACTGAGCTATGGAAGATAGAAATGTTATGTGCTGATCACTTAGAACGCGCTAATCGTTTAAAGGAATTGTCATGGCTGGTAACATGGCTAATTACTCCTGAAACTAAGCGAAGTGAGCGCTGTATTGGGGACTAACTCCATCGATAAGGAGTATAGTCAATCCTGTAAAATATACAACCTTTGGAAGGGTTGTGTCATAAGCCAGCATTGATATATTTGACGCTATGGGAAGTGTACTGGAAGGACGTTAGGTGAGACGTCGAGTGTTGAAGAAGAGAAATGATAAAGGTATAGTGCAAGATAGACTTTTGAATAAGTAGGTATGTCCGACAACCCAGAATCATACTAAAGACTAGTTCTGGTGTGAAACATGAACCGCATGAAGGGTC